>NC_061783.1:24609422-24909422 GCF_022458985.1 Mugil cephalus | reverse complement strand
TCAGTTCTTCCTTCAGACAAAGTCAACAGACTATAACAGAGATACTGAGTTACAACTGAAACTATTTTATCTCATCAACTAGGAATTTGTCAGAAGACTGAGCATGAATGAAGAGTCCTGGATCGGTCTAGAGAATACATGGACATCTCAACGTTATGTATGGAAATGGGTGGATGGATCACCACTGACAGAACCGTGAGACAGTTTTTCTTTCTATTTAAACAAACACCATGAAATAAAATGAAGGAAACTGATTGTTTGAATGAACAGCTCTTGTTGAACTCTCTTCATCTGCAGTCTGTGGTGAGGTTCAGTTACAACGACTCAGTTTGAAGAAGTCAGGATTCAAAAGTGTTCAAACCTTCAGCCGAGTCTGTTCAGCTGGTTGGATTTGTGTGTTCACTTTGTTTGCTGCACTGTTTCTTATGTCACACAACAAATATTGTTTGTAAATGGAGTTGATCAGAGAAAAGAACATATGAAGGAAGAAGCTGAATTTGATGGTTAGTTACAGAGTTGAATTGAAAGAGCAGCTTCACCATCCAGTTTTCCTGCAGGTCCACTGAGGTACTGCATTAGGCCATGACTCATTCACTATGAATGTTTAAAGCAGGAACATTTATTATCTGTTACAATTTAAACGTTATTTCAGTTTGTACAAAGCTCAGTAAAAGGTCAAAAAGAGAAGCAACAGAGACACTACTGAGCATGTGCAGTGGTCTTAAAAACCTGAACCAGAGGAGGAAGAGAGAAAACATTCCTGGAACATCCACTTTTAAATGGAATGAGTGAATGGAACCATCTTTGAGTTCAGTGTCCACTTTTCAGGAGATGATCATTCCACACTTTAACCTGTAACTTGTATTTTTGGATGTCACTAATTCCATCAAACATTCTGAGAAAGACACAGTGAACATATTTAAAATATTTAAGAAGAGAGTCTGTTTTATTAGACTGTGACAATAATGAGTTTCAGTCCTTTTAATCAATATTTTATTTGTCATGCAGGTTCTGGGCATCAGGAGAACCACAATACAACTATGCAGTATGTTGCAATCAACAAGGAAAATGGACAAGCATATATTACAGTTCAAATAAAAAGAACTGGATCTGTGAGAAATCGATTTCCTGCTTCCACTGATGAAGGAGGGATGTACAGTGTTGGGACTGAATGAAATCTGACCAAAGAGTCTCTGTTTTCTCTCTTCTGGTTCTGTGTGACATGAACACAGCCTCTAATAAAGGCATTAATAGAGTTAAACCTTTGTATCTCTACATTACATGAACTGGAAAAACTTTACTAACAACTTTCTGTCTTTGCTTGTATTTGAATGTGCTGTATGTGTGATGTTTAAGTCCAGTGTAATGAACATATTGTATATCAGCTACCTGTGTTGTGGTTTTCACTGCTGCTACTTCCTGTCTACTGTCTGTTGAAAGCTGCCTGACTCAGGATGAAACAACCAGAGAGTGGAGCTTAAACCACTTCCTGTCCTCATGATGAGAATGGAACATTTGTTGCTACTTCAGTGTTCATCATTGTGGAGGATGGAGTTAAAACAGTGTCTGTTATCTATGTATCTATATGTGCTGTAAACTAAGAATGTCTTCAAAAGGTGTTAATAGTTTATTTTCATCATGAATGAACAGAAGAGAAATCTAAATCAAATCAGTATGTGGTGTGACCACGCTTTGCCTTCTAGACAGCATCAGTTCTTCTACTTGGACTCAGTTGTTGAAGGAACTCGGCTGGTAGGTTGTTCCAAACATCTTGGAAAACTAACCACAGATCTTCCTCAGATTTTTCTGTCTCTTCATGTGATCCCAGACACACTCCAGGATGTTGAGATCATCAAGTGCTTCTTGTTCTTCTTTACTCCAAAGATAGTTCTTAATGACTTTTGTGGTGTGTTTGGGCTCGTTGTCCTGCTGCAGAATAAATTTGGGTCTAATCATGTTGTGGTTCATAGTTGAGTCTCTTGGTCTTGTTTCCATGTCAGAGGGATGGAGTTTTGGCTGCAGCTCTTCCATGAAGACCACCTGTGTCCAGACTTCTCCAGACAGTAGATGGTGGACCTGGGTCCCACTGGTTTGTGACAGTTTTGACCTGATGGCTCTGCTGGACGTCTTCAGATTTCAAGGGAAATAATCTCTGTTTTTTCTTGCTGAGTGTATGATCGTACCAAACCCATGACTTTATGCAAGCGAACCTATAAGGATTGATGCTGGTTTGAAGGTAAAGGCTCGTAACACCAGATATTGATGGGACTTAGATGTTTCTTTGGTTCGTTCACTTTGTATTTTGTGAATTGATGAAAATAAACAACCATTATTCATAATTTTGAAAGCATTCTTAGTTTACAGCATTTTTTCCACATCTGCCTTAAATGTTTGCACAGTACTGAAGATTTAAGAAGACATTAAAAAACTAGAACGTCCTTTAGGCAGATATCTTATTTTTTTTAAATTATTTATTACGTTCTTATTTACTTATATATTTATTAATAAATAATTATATATTAAATAATAGAATGGGTTCACTGTGGCCTGCGTTTACATTTTCTGCTGCTATACACCAAGTGGCCGCTCGGTGTCGCTGCCGCTGCATAGAGATGACTGTTTCCGGGGAGAAGAAGAAGAAGAAAAGGAAAGATGGCCGCTGCTAATGCTAACTAGCTAGCTGCTGGGTGTCACAAAATGTTGCGCTCTTCATCTTTTCTTCCATTTTTACATTCCGAGCGAACCTCGGCCACAACTTAAGGCCTCTCTGCCGCCTCTGTAAAGCCTCGTCCGGGGAATAATCGCCGGTGTGAGCCGTCGGGGGGACGGAGAGAGGAGTTTATTCATCGGGGCGGTGTGTGTTTGTGTAGCGGGAGGAGGGTCGCTCTCCTCCGGTCAGCTGTCCGTCACTTACCCGTCAGGTGAGTTCCGACTTTTATCTCCTGTTTTTTAACCTTCGCCGTCTTTCATTGTATGATCCATCATCTGATCATTAACATGTTTACTTCCGAAAAACTCCACGAGAGCAAAACTTTAGGAAACTTCCTTCTAGTTTTGTCTTTGCAGGAAGTTCAAGCATCAGGAATAATTTATTATGTGAGAACAAACCGAAATGTAGTAGTAGTGCAAAATACAATAAAATAAGCACTATAAAAATCTAACTATTGCTGTACAGGTGTGTACATATAAGTAAGTCAGCATCAAACCTTGTGAACAAACAGTGTCAGTCTGAATGTTTTGAGCCCAGTTGAGTTAAATGATTGGATGCATCATCATCTGTGTGTCTGCTTGTGTTCAACCGTAATAAATAACTTTAATGACTTGCGTCCTGGAGTTTCTGGTTAAGTTTTGACTTTAAATCCTGCAGGAGGTCAGAGACTTGACCTGTCTGAGTGTCTCTTTGTCTTGGTCCAGGGAGGATTGAGGGAGGCGGTCGTCATGGCGACTCCTCTAAACATCCAGACTGCCAATAAGACCTGGGAGCTGAGTCTGTACGAGCTGCACAGGAGCCCCCAGGTAAAAGCTGATCTGAATCCACTCACTTACTCTACTCGGGCCTTCAGATTCCCAGAGGACGAAGCTCCATTCACTCTGCTCCAAACGTTGCATTTCTTTCCTCGTCTCCTGTTCTGTGATTATTCTCCAGGTCGTTCTCAATCTGCCTCCCTTCCTCTTTCCCTGTGGGTTCCATGTCAGCGCCTGTGTTATGATTGATTGATATCTTCTGAGTGAGTTCCCACAGGTCGGCGTTGGAGATCTGATCTGAATCCAGGAGAACGTTATTTAAGAGACCGTCAGCATGAGGGGAATGAAAGGACGAATCTAGACCTCACATTAACATCCACCTGTGTTAAACATGTCGAACTGTCTGTGCGTCCAGGAGGCCATCATGGACGGAACGGAGGTGGCGGTGTCTCCTCGCTCTCTGCACAGCGAGCTGATGTGTCCCATCTGTCTGGACATGCTGAAGAACACCATGACGACCAAAGAGTGTCTTCACCGCTTCTGCTCAGACTGCATCGTCACGGCGCTGCGATCCGGGTGAGTTCAGACCTCAGATCCGTCGTCTTTCTGTCAACTGACGGGATTTAGAACTGAAAAAGAGCAGAGAGAGACTCATCAGAGACGCGTCCAACTCAAAGATAAACATACGACCTCAGACACAGACGAGCAGACGGCATCATCACACAGCTGACAACAACCACAGTGGTTCAACACAATGTACCTGGGCATAGTGCAATATAATGTGCACAGTACACGGTACCTACACAAGCACGGAGAAGTATGGAAAATGAAAACTAGTGTATGGGAAAATAATCATGTTTCCGAGACTGTTCCCACTGTTCGGTTTTCTAAAACATAAAATTACAAGGATTGATCTGAACGCATCCAAAAATGTTTTGGGAAAATTGACTAGTTGTATTTATTATTAATTTATTTTTGTATTTGACCTAATTTAATTACATGATAAAAGACGTGCACAGCTATAAGCTTATAGAAATCATTTGTAGACATAACAGCAGATATATTCAGAATAATTGAAACAAATGATTCATTCCATAATTTGTTTACATGATACACAACTATTTGCTCAATGCCATTATCTTTATTTTTTATTGTGTAGGAGCTCAGGATGCACGATAACTTTTATTTTTAAACCCATACAGATAAAAGATAACTTTCTGCTTCCAAAGGCCGATACCAATACCGATACCGATACTGATAACATACCTGAAGATAATAAAAGACTAATGAACAAACAGTTTTGACTCTTAAAATAAAGATAATTTATTTTTTTCGTTTCAGATGAAAAACTTTTAGCGAGGAAACATTTGCTAAAGATCAGGGTCAAACTAAACTATCTGATATTTCAAATGAACATCACCCATTAAGAGCCTCTAGACCCAATACTTTGCATCAGGTTTAAAAGTAAATAAAGTGAAAAAGTGCATCCACAAGTTCTAAAAAAACTAATAATGCACTGACACAAGTTAGAATCAAACATTTCTATGCTCGTTCTATTTCTCCCTCCACGTGGTTTTTTCTTTAAACATTTATTGCCCTCAGCCAACGTTGTGATGCATTCATGTGGTGGCGTAAATCCCCCCTTTCCCAGTTTGTGAGTCGTTTCCGACCTTTTTATGTTCATGTTTCTATGATCTATGTGTAACATCCGGGGAAATGAGTAAAATACTGTGGATAAGACGCTGATATCACTCGACTACGACCAAAGTTATGACAGAGTGGACGAGTTGTTTTCCCGACATGAGAGTGATGCATTTTTTCAGTCAGAAGGTTGTTTTTCCGATTATACTGACGCCACTTGAACGCAGCATTCACTGCAGGCCGTGCAGGTGTCATGTAGGAGAGGAAGCGCCTGATTAAAACTTAACATAGATTATATGTTATCGGGCCGATAAGTCATGATATCGGACTTATCGGAATGATGCCATAAATTCCTGATATCAGGCCGATAATTATCAGGCCAGTATCATGGTCTCCTGGTTTGGTTCAACACAAAATCCTGTTTCTATGTGTTTATGCACATATGACAAATAAATGTCCTGAATCTTGTCCATTCAGAGACGATCTGATCTGATCTGATCTGATCTTTTAATAAAAAGAAAAATCTTCCTCCTCTGTGACTTCTCCTACTTTAAATGCAGCTGTTCATCACCTGGTTCTGTGCTTTTATTTTAAAGCCGACTCCTCTCTCTCCTCAGGAACAAGGAGTGTCCGACCTGCAGGAAGAAGCTGGTCTCCAGACGTTCTCTGCGCAGGGATTCGAACTTTGACGCTCTGATCTCTAAGATCTACCCGAGCCGCGACGAGTACGAGGCGCACCAGCGGCGAGTCCTCGAACGCCTCAACCGGCTGCACAACAAGGAGGCGCTGAGCTCCAGCATCGAGGAGGGGCTCCGGCAGCAGGCCCGCTACAGGTCCGAGAGGTGGGGGAGGACCAAGGGGGGGGCGGGTTATCGACCTTCTGGCGTCGTCACAGATTAATCTTTGCTGGACTCCTCCTGCAGGAACCAGCGGGTGAAGAAACCCACGCAGGAGAGCGACAACACCACCTTCAGCGGCGGCGAGGACAACGGCGACTCTCGCTCGCACCTGTCCCACGACTCCGCCCCCTCGCACACGCCCCACCCCAGCGCTCAGACGCCGCCGGAGGCCGGGCCGAGCCGGAAACGCCCCCGCGCCTCCGATGACGGCGGCGGTGGCGGCTCGGGGGCCGAGGTGGACAGCGGGAGCCCCACGCCGCCTCCTCTGAGGCGCCACAGGGACGGACCCGCCTCGGAGATAGAGCTGGTGTTCAGGCCCCACCCACAGCTGGTCCACGCCCACGACTACAACCAGACCAGGTGAGGCCGCCGCTACCAGACACTTAACAAGGACACTTTAACCCTCCGTGGACCAGGAACCGTATGTGGTAACTTAAAGCATGTGGTTTTCATTGAGCCAATCAGAGGAGATCAAGGAAAGGAAATCTGTCATCTTTCTGTTCTAGATACGTGAAGACGACGGCCAACGCCACCGTGGACCATCTGTCCAAATACCTGGCGCTGCGCATCGCCCTGGAGGACAGACGGACGGACGGAGACGGCGAGGACAGAGCGGGGGAGGAGGGGGGAGGAAGAGGAGAAGACGAGGGGACGACTCTGAGCAACATCAGCGAGAAACAGTACACCATCTACATCATGACGAGAGGAGGACAGTTCTCTGTGAGTTATTCACCCTCCACCTGCTCCCAAACGTCCTCACGTCTGTCCCTGTCTCCTCCCGGCGTCCACATGGATTCAGTCCAGTCTGAGCGAATGTGGAAGAAAACTTTTCTCTTCTTTCAGACGTTGCAGCGTTCAGTGTTTGTCTGTTTGTTTGACCTGAGTGACTCCACTGGTTCTGTTTAGATCATCTCCTGCTAACATCCACACTGCCTGGCTACAGCCGGAATCTCCTCTTTCTTTCTCCTCTTTCTTTCTCCTCTTTCTTTCTCCTCTTTCTTTCTCCTCTTTCTTTCTCCTCTTTCTTCTTCTGGGAGTTTTGGCAGCTTTGATTCTAGCCAACAGATATTAAACACCAGACGTACAGCTAAGACAAACATAAACTCTTGTAAAACAGTTCAGTATGGAGGGCGTCAGTAGCTGTTTCCTTCCCCGCTAGAAATATCTCAGTTTAAAAACCTCTCAAACATCTGAAGCTGAAACATCTCTGCTCTCATGAGGTTTTTCAGGTTTTTCATCCATATAAAAGTTTATCTTTAAGTTCAGTGGAAACGTTTTTCCCTGGAGATGATGCAGGGGTCATGTGATGATAACGTTACTTAGTAACTCGTTACTGTAATCTGACTACTTTTCTCCAGTAACAGTAATCTAACGCATTACTAAACCAAACCAGTAATCAGATTAAAGTTACTTATCCTAGTTACAACTCTCGTGTAATAACACACACACACACACACACACACACACACACACACAGCGACACAAACGTAAACGACAACGATGAGACCGAGAAGTCTCAAAGCCTTTGGAGGAAGAGGAGTACGTTGTAGGGGAGATGCTGCATCCGTATAAAAACATGTTTGTCTGAATGTAACTAGTAAAGTAACTTCTAATCTAATGTAGTTACTTTTAAAATCAAGTAATTAGTGAAGTAACTAAGCTGCTTTTCTACCAGTCTGTTGTAGTGAGTGTCCTGTTCTTTGCTGTGGTTTGTTGGGGGAGTAGCACCAGCAAAAAGACATCAGTAGGATCAACACATTAATCTGAAAGGCTGGGCATGTGATCGATAGAGAGTGGGAGACATTTGTCTCAGTGAGGGACAGGAGGACACTGGACAAACTCCTCTCCATTATGGACAATCCCTCCCATCCACTACACCAAACACTAGAGGGTCAGAGGAGCTCGTTCTCCATCAGAGTGATTCATAGTGAACGCTACAGAGCTTCTTTTATTCCGTATTCTATCCAGCTGGAGAACAGCTCATCTTTTTAGAACAACTAAGCTACTATGACCAAGAAGAAGTTCATGGAGGTGTGACTAGTGAAAAAAGATGTCAGAATGTCCAAACTGAGAAGGATTCATTTCCCTGTGGTACATGAAGACACTTTTCATCAAATATGTCCTTTCTGCACTGCATGATTTAGCCTGATGGTGGCAGTGATGGACACATTTCTTGTTTTATGCAAATTGTCAATCCTCTCTCTCTCTCTCTCTCTCTCTCTCTCTCTCTCTCTCTCTCTCTCTCTCTCTCTCTCTCTCTCTCTCTCTCTCTCTCTGTGTGTTAATGTGAAGCATTTCTTTCTTAAAACGTATCTGTTGATTCTCTCAATTTAATTTTATTTCATGTTTTTTGTTTAATGACTCTTTAATTTAGTCTTTAGTCTCTTTCAGCTGGTTCTTGAACTTCAAAAGTGGAGAAGTAAAGTTTTCTTTCTTAAGGTGTGAATAAAAGTTGTGCGTTTCTTTGCAGGCTGTTACTTCCTCAAACTGTTCTACTGAAACCAGGCAAGAGGCTGGACTAAAGCACATTAGCATCAGCTCAGAGTCCTGCTCTAGTTAACTGGTGACACTAGTGGCAGAAAGTCAAGTGAAGCTACGGTCCAGCTCTCTCAGTCTGAAGATGTCGTCAGATATTGATGCCAGACCAGATGTATCAAAGAAGGCGAGATACACCAGGAAGGTAGAAGAAGATGGAGGAGAATGGGAGGAGAGGGAGGTGGTTATCTACCAGAGTGTAGACGATATCAGACACGATCCTAATGGTTTTCAGGCACAGGAAGGAGGTGAGTAAATTCTAAATTTGACAGTTCAATAATATAAAAATAATATAAAATGATGCTCAACTATCTGTGCATGTGTGTATTAAAACATCTTGGACTAATAGAGGAACCTCGTGTTTGTTCTCAGCTCTACTGGGTTGTGTTTTACAGATGTTTCCTACAGTTAGTATGATTATTTTCATCTCACAAACGCCCATGTAAACCTACCAGAGCCTCATTGTGTAGAAAACTCATGTGTTGTTTATCTGATGTGTTGATGCCACCAAACCACAGACCTACACAGTGAGAATGACACCCAGACTCAGAAGTCTATTAATAAACCCACTGTGTGATATTTTCATGTGCAGGAACACAGAGTGAGAAACATCCTCCAGTGCAGAAAGGGCCTTTCAGAGGAGCTACATTGCTTCTCAGTGTGCTGTGTCTCCTGTTGTTTGCTGGAATCATCGCTCTGATCATAAAACGTAAGATAAAACACACCTTTGTGTCTGTAAATACAAAACCAATCCTCATGATACATTTAGGACAACCTGCTGTATGTCTTTGAATACATTTGTTTTCCATCAAAGACTGATCAGTTAGTAGGTAGTTAATGTAGTTCCTGTACACTCCACCTGGATGTAACTGATCTGATAGTTCAGAGCCTCCTGGTGGATCATTAGTTCAAGGTGATTATCTTCAACAAGTTATTTAAGACCAACTGATGCAATGAGGAGCTTCTCATTTCTTCACCAACCATGTGAAAAGACACATCCCGTGGTGGTGGAGAATCAGAATCAGAATCTGAAATTTTTTTTATTTGGGAGTTGGGAGGGCGAAGAGCGGTACATAAAATAAAACTGTAAAACTGCAGATATGGTCTGACAAATAAATAAACAAAATAAATAAAGTGTGGCGTGGTTACAAAAAGAAAAAGAAACCAAAAAAAAAAAATTAAAGTGACTTAGTAGTCAAATTGTCAAAGTAGTATTGCACAAGAGGTAGTATTGCACAACACAAGAGGATATGTGATATTGCACTTGAGTGTAACACAGGAGGAAGTTATTGTGACCATCGTTTAGTTCTTAGAGTTCAGGAGGAGAATAACATTGGGAACAAAGGTTGTTCTCCTCCTCTGGGTCTTACAGGCCGGACATCGGAACCTGCGACCAGACGGCAGCAGCTCAAATGCTGGAAACAGAGCATGGGTTGAGTCCTTGAGAATTTGACGAGCCAGGCCGCTAGCCTGCTGCTCGTACACAGTGTGCAGGTGGTGAGCAGGGAGTCCAATAATCTCAGAACACACCTTGACAATGTTATGTAGGCGGTTCCTATCCTGAACAGTTACAGAGTGATACCAGCAGCACATGGAGAAAGTTAAAACACTTTCAATGAATGTGTAATAGAATGTCAGCAAGATGTTCTTACAGACAGAAAAAGAGTTCAGTTTCCTTAGTAGGTACATCCTCTCGTGGCACTTCCTCAGGATCCCTTTGGTGTTGGAAGAGAACCTCAGTTGGCAGTTCAGGATGGTTCCCAGGTATCTGTATTCCCCAACTGTCTCGACCGGAGAACCGTGGATCATAGTGGTGATAGCCGCCAGTTCCCTTTGGCTGCTGGAGAAGCTCTCCATACATCTCCTTCATTTTGCTGACATTCAGCTCCAGGCAGGAAAAGTCACACCTCTCTAGGAACTGCTGCAGAGTGGGTCCATGGTGGAGGGAGGGACCGGACAGGAGGGACAGGAGAACTGTGTCGTCAGCAAACTTCACCAGGTGACAGTTGGGATGTGTTGATCTGCACTCGCCAGTGTACAGAATGAAGAGCAGCGGAGAAAGCACACAGCCTTGTGGGGAGCCAGTGGAGGTGGTGAGGAGATCAGACAGGTTATTGTTAATCTGGACTCGCTGGGTTCGGTTGGTCAGAAAGTCCAGGATCCAGAGGATGAGCTGGCTGCTCAATTTGAAGTTCTGCTGAAGTCTCTCTGCCAGGATGTGCAGTTTCAGGGTGTTAAAGGCCGAGGGGAAGTCAGCAAACAGGAGTCTGGAGGAGCTGTGGGGAAGCTCCAGGTTTCTGTGGATGGTGTCGATGATGAAGGCTTTGGCATTGTCGACACCTTTGCGGCTTTGATATGCAAATTGGAACGGGTCGCGTTGTGAGTTGGTCAAAGTGAGAATGTGTTGCTTGACTAGCCTCTCCATAGCCTTCATCACCTGGTAGGAGAGGGCCACTGGGTGCAGGTCGTTCAGGGCCCTGGGGAGGCTTCTCTTGGGAATGGGGATGATGGTCGAGTGTTTCCGACATTTGGGGACAGTTCCTGTGTTGATGGAGATCTGGAACAGTTCCTGGAAGACACTCCCTAACTGGTCCGCACAGTGTCTGAGGACCCGGCCACTGATGTTATCGGCTCCAGGTGCGCTGTTAGCCTTGGATCTCTTTAGGGACCTCACTACGTCCGTGGTGAGGAAAGAGATGCAGGGGACATTGCGGTCGTCAGGTATGAGGGTGGATCAGATGTCCTCTAGCTGGGTGGAGCTGTTGATCTCAAATCTGGAGAAGAAGGAATTGGGGTCATTGGGGAGAGATGCTGGTGTGCTGCCGGAGATGTTAACAGGGTTGTCGCTGATGGGAAGGTTAACAGCCGCCATTCTCTTCAGGCTGTGCCAAGAAGATGTTAATCTGTTGGAGAAGGGTCAAATCAGTGGCTGCATCAAGCAGAGGAAATATCTAATTGATTGAAGTATTGAAGCATGTAAAAAAAACTCATAATGTAATAACAGCTCATAGTGTAATAATGGCTCATAATGTGAGAAAAGTGCTGCATTATCATAATGCATTGGTTTAATTTGACGCTTTATGAAAGACTCTCAAAGTCACCTTACACTGGATACATTATTCATTCACTCACCCTAGTCCATAAAAGTTATAAACAGAACTGGTGTCAAGGGTCAGCCCTGAAGGAGTCCAACTCTCACCAGGAACAGGTCCGATTTACAGCTACACGGGACTGAATGGCTCTTAGCAAGGGGCTATGCTCCCCATACTCCCAGGATGCCTCCGGGGACACGGTCATAAGTCTCCTCCAAATCCACAAAGCACATGTGGACGAGTTGGGAAAACCCATCCAGCAGAGGGGAGAGCTGGTCCCTGGTCCCATGTCCCACAAATAAACTGCATTGTTGTTGGAACATGGTGTTAGTTATGGACAAACTGCGACTACATTTTGCATAGATTGTTTGATCCTGCTGACAGACAGAGAGACAGAGGTGAAAGCATTTCCTTCCACCCCTGCATTATGCAGAACTGGAAGGAGAGTGGAGAACCATGGTCTTCCAGGAAGAAATAAATCCTGATTGATGGAGAAATGTTTGGTGAGTCTGGACCACAGAGTCCAGACCTGAACCCCATAGAGAATGTTTGGGATGAGCTGTAGAAGCTTTGATCAGTGGTCAGACTCTGACATCATCAATACAAGATCTGAATAAAAACACTGGAGGAAATAAATCTGGAGACATTGGAGAAGCTTCTTATTGAATCAATGGAGTCAAAGCTGGAGGAGCTCCACCCACATATTAGAGTGGGAGACCTTTTTCTGGCCATGCAGTGTATGATGTTCACTGGAAATTATGACATGACATGTAACTTTGATCCAATCAATGCATTAATGCTTAAAGGATATAGACCCCAGTCAGACCTTGCATTAACATCCATCTGTTGAAATCTATAAGTCCAGTGTCTGTTCACAGCTGGTCTGGGTGTGAATGTGAGGGTTTAAATGTAGGACCCAAATGCAGGACAATGATGAGGCAGGGAATCCGGGGAAAAAAGGAGTATTTAATGAAAACAAAGGGGAAAACATAAGGCGCTGCAGAGGACAGGTAAATACAAAAGAATCAAAAACACAGCAAAAGGGCAAAAGTCACAGGACCATGGTGAAGCAAGGAAGTAACACGTGGAAAGTAACACAAGGAACACACCAGGAAATAACATCAACGACACAACACAGAACAAAGGGAAAGGCAGGGCTATATATACACATGGGCTCAGGGACGACAAGACACAGGTGAAACTCATGAAGACAATGAAACCAGGAGAAACCAATAAGCAATCACACACAAGGAAACACAACTGACAGGGAATCAACTACTTGGAAAATAAAACAGGACACACACAACATGACACAGACAGACATCACGACCATTGAGCGGGTTGGTCCGTTGCTGCGATAAGGCAACACGTCAGCCATATTGGATGTGGCAGATCCGCCCCCTAAACTAATAAAAGGAAATGGACTGAACTTCATAACGCACCTTTCTACAAAGTACTAAGTTAATGCCTCTTATTCACCCATTCACACACACACTAATATATTTGAGAAACAAATAGGCACCAAAAACAACATATGTATCTTAAAGTGATGGTTATACATGTTTTCTCCTTATGTTTAGGATATACTGTAGGTAGCACCAAACCAACGTATGTATTGTTCTAATGTTTTATGACTGTTTACAGCTACTAATGTGTGTAACACTGTAACTGTGATGATAAATATTGAAGTATTTATATTTAACATCTAATCTGTGTCTATCCCACTAATCATTAGACGTCTGATGGACGTGCAGATCATGTCTATATTGCGTCTGTCGGTCCACGACCAATTCTGGATGTCCACACGACATGTAAACTAGGTCCACTATTTGGACTAAATCGTGACCTGATTTAGACGTCAATATACCGTTCAAAATGTGAACGTCAGACTAGGTCACTTTTTGGAGGTTAGACGTCAAAGACAGATGCATTTTTATTTTTATTTTTTTTAATCAAAATTGTTGTTACCAATATGAAAAATTTTAGGAATATACTTTATGTGAGATTAAACACCATTTTAGTATTTTGTTTAATTTTTTATTTAACCATATTTATTTCATTTGTTTTCATGTTTAGTTCAGGTCTGGCTAAGATTCACTGCTAGGCTATTAGCCTGTTAGCTGTTAGTTCTGCACCACAGTCGTACCATAACAAATGATCATACCAAAAGCTTACTGACACATAGGACATGTATTGAAGGAGTCAAGTTATCGTATATAATGGAATGTTTGGAATTACTGATCGTACATCGTACAGACTGTGAAATAACTGTAAAAAATCTGATTATGTTACGATAGATAAATACAGTACAACCGTTATTATATAATAACCAGATCCTGAAATGTAGATGTGACATGAGGGATTTCTGAATAAAGAGCACTAACGTTTTGACTGATTTTGATTCATTGAATCATTTTTATACTCACATTGATGAACTTACTGGATGCACATGAACATATATGGCGTATGATTCAGCGCTCAGTGCAGTGTCTTCAAATATATGTCTATCTGAGATGTGATCTGAGTTTTGTGCTCTCTATGAAATAAACACCGTCTGTCTCTAATGGATCTCTACCGACCACTGGATCAGAACCAGGACCAGCTGGTTGTTGTGGGACCATCATGACTAGGGGAGATGACACATGGTTTGGAACAAGTGATACAGACTCAGCCAATCAGCTCTTTCATGTCAACTTCTTATTTATTGATTGATTAATATATTTGTTGGAGGCAAAGCTCAGATTAAAACTGAACCCTGGAAGCTTTCATACTCAGAGTGATATCACTGCTGAGCTGTTTGGAGCAGAAACAGAGGAATCTCCCTTAATAAAATATATAGAATACATCATCAACATGATGGTACCAAGAATAAACTCATGTGTTTTTTAACAGTAAAATCACACAGTGTATGAGACACATCTCTGACAGTAACTTAGTCATTTCCACCATGTTGAAGAACAAAAGTAGTTGTTGTTAATCTGCTTTTGTTCTTGTTCACACTTGAATATGATCAGATACAATAACATGTTAAATGGTGTTGAGTGAACAGAGAGAACAGGAACATTGAAACTGTTCATGAAGGAAGGAAACTCTTGATCATGACTAAATGATTCTATTGGTCCTTTTTCTTATTGTGTTGTAGTTCACTCAAATATATAATCAGTGATTGACAGAGAAAATATGACAAACCAGTCGCCTACAGAAGACTTGAATGTTTATCATGTGAAGAAAGAAAAGTCATTATTGATTTAACAGAACATCTGTTTTACAGAATAAAAATCTGTCTGTGAATGTCCCAACTTCACACTTTATAGCTCAACAATATCACACTTCTAACACAACAGTCACAGGATGAAACATAATTCTGGGAACATTTTAAAGGGGAATGCTTTGATATTTTTCCTTTGTTTCATTCTGACCAGATATTTCAGTTACTCTTGAAAAAGACCAGCTGAAAAACAAAGTTTCAGGTAAGAAAAGTAAAACTATATGAGCAATAGAACTTCACACTTCATAATATTCCTGATTATTTTAACGTTGCGTTACTGTTTTAATGGTTGTATTTGTTCTCAACACCTTGAAGCCAACAACAGCCAGTTACAGGATGAAGTAAAGAGACTGAACACAGAGACTCATGGTGAGAAACATATAACCTGACTGTCACCCTTCATAGTAAAACTCAACATTTTCACATTGTTTTACTCTTTTATCAACTATTTTTGTTCTTAAGAGTTGAAAACCAACAACAGCCAGTTACAGGATGATGTAAAGAGACTGAACACAGAGACTCATGGTGAGAAACATATAACCTGACTGTGACGGTTTTAACACCCACTAATGTAATAATGTCCACAAACGTAATAAACCACCAATGTCATAGAAAATATGCAGCTTTTAATGTAATAATCCCACAAACGTAACAGCCGCTGCCTACTACAAACGTAACACGCGATTTCCCACAAAAGTAACAACTATTACGTTTGCAGAGATTTATTGCATTTGTGTAGAAGTGAAAATCTTCAACTTTCAATATTGTAATAACTTCCCACAAATGTAATAACGCAAAGAATAATGTTGTTGTGGCTGTTGTTGTTGTTGGTTTGTTTGCCCTGGTTGTTTAGTAAAACCAGTTTCATAAGAGGTTGATATAAACCAAAACAATGCACAGTACAAGCAGCCAACTGGATATACTCCATCCTCGCTAAATACTATGTCTGAAGCAAGTGTAAATAAAAAACCTGTGCATTTCATAAGCCAAGGATTGAAAATGATTTATAAATAAGAAAATGACTTTAATGGAACATTACTGGGACAAAATAAGAGGATAAATAGCATCGCACTTCCAATAGCACTCTACTTCCAAAACAAGTCTGACACTTTGTAGGGGCCAAAAGTCAGGTGAGCCAGAGTCATCCAAGCTTTCATCCACCTTTTATCCTTGGAGAAAAGTTCTTTGATAGGTTGTGCTAAACCGCTGTTCTGTCCAGCTGCTTTGTCCACTTTCATAACACTAATATTGTGTCATGATTTTGAGCTGAATCAAGATGTTCAGGCAGCAAAGGCCTGATATAGATGGAGGGAGGGTGTCTTCAAGTTAATTCTCTAAACTGTGGAGACACTCCATTGAACGTAGCGATCATGGACATGTCCAAATCCAGGGTGAGTCTAATAATCATGGACATAATTTCTTCTGGAAGAAATGGGATATCTTCCTCAGGAATACCAAAAGCATCACCTGAAAGGCCTGCATCTGCTTCATCAACATGATCTTCATTGTCTTGAGAACGTTTAGCCACTGTGGTATCAGACCTTTCAGCCTGACGGGGATTGGAGAGAGTGGCCTCATCAGGAACAGAGCATTCAGGCTCATGAGGACCGGATTTTTCCAGCCTCATGAGGATTGGAGAGTTCAGGCTCGCCAGCATCAGAGAGTTCAGCCTCATGAGGATCCTCATCACCATCAGAGAGTTCAGCCTCATTATCTTTCTGCCTCCTGAATTGAGTCAATGTACTGACTAACTGGTCCCCTGAGACTAACCTGGTGCTCTCCGTATCCTTCAGCAATATGGCCTAGAATGAGAAGAGGCAAATCTTCACTGTAGGTGTTTGAAGATGCTGTTAGAGTTGTTGCATCTGGGCCGAGAGTTGAAATTATTAGCATCTGGACATTGACCATTTCAGAGGCTCTTTGGAGTGAGATGTGGTCCCCATACGTGCCTTGCTGACCCATGTTCTGTAGGTAAGTATCCCAATCACCCTCCACATGATGAGCAAGGTTCCATGTGTTGTTGAAAGATTTGACTGCAAATCCATGAGAATTTGGTCCCTAAGGGATGTAGATGACCGAAATATCCCAAAGTTCACCAACTGGTGAGCGAGTGCTGCAAACTGACAATCACCATTGGGCTGTGGATCTGGTTCTCTGGAGAAACTGGATGAGCTAAATGACTCTAACCGGTCCTGGTGTGTATAAGGGATCCAGAAGTTTCTGTGTTTTGACTTCTGTCGCCTGCGTTCTTCACCACTGGTCACCACGCTGATGTCCTTGACTGAAAACCACTTCAGGCTACAAGCTTTGTTCCCAAGAGGGGTATACTTCACCTTGTTCTTGGAGAGCTTCAGATTTCTTTGTACAATGACTCCATTCACCACGGCATGTTTCTTTGTGAGTCTATGGGTCTAGCACCTCAGCTTCACCAGAACTTCATCATTAACATCACAGACGGATGGAGGATTTGCCATACATGCTTTCTGAAGCATTGTTTCATTTCAATGCTTAGTTGCATGTTTTGCTATTGTTCTCACTCTGTTTCTCTGTTTTTTAAACAAATCCCTTTGTTTTCTTGAAGGAAGCGATGTGTCTGCATTAGCCATTTGGTCGTCTATGGTGTCAGGTGATGGATTCATGCTTCAAGCCGCCAGTATGTTGTTGCTTTACAGCCATGATACACATGGAATGGTGTCATCCAACCCAGCTGTTTTTTATGGTCTCCATTAAGGACTTGAGCATATTTGGGTAAATGATGGACCCAGTTCACCCATCGTGTTTCGATGTTTATGAGATCATAGAGTATCTTCTTCCTCCTCAATGATCTGTGCATCCTCTCAACCTTTCCCTGGCTTTGAGGTTGATAAGGTGAGCCCTGGATGACTTTAACCTTCATTCTTTCCAGAAGCATCTTCACGGCACCTTTGAACTCACATCCCTGGTCATGTTGTAAAACCTTTGGTGGTCCATGTCCCATGTAAATATCTTTCAAATGCCGAACTATTTCATGACTGCTTTTCCCTTTGATGGCTTCAGCCACACATATCGACTGAACTCATCCTGCACTGAGGACATGTCTGTAGGTGGCTCTCCCATGTGTAACTTTCCATCCTGTCATGTCAGTGAGGTCGATTTGATGTCTTGTCTGAACCTGTTGAGCCGTAATTGGCTTCAAATGTGTCCTGTTGGGGAATTTTACGTGCAGTAGCTGGTGCCCTGTGGATGAATCCAATGCTTGTTGAAGAGCTTTTTCACTCAACCCAGAGTACGTCTCCCTCAGTCTGATGTTAACTTTTTGGGCACTGGAACCTTTGGTGATGTCAAATCCTTTCTGGGCAAGTTCAGGGATCTCAGACTTCTTCACCAGAAGCAAAGAAGCTATGTCATGCGCAGAATTGTCTTCAATCTGCGAGAACACAAATGTGATATTGTATAAATATTTGTCCACACTGAAGTAATTTTCTCAATTATGATCCAGCCTGTGAAGTGACATGATCCCACACTGACTCTGAGTCACTTGATCACAATGTTTCCTTTTTAAAACTCTTCATAATTTGTCTGGAGAAAGCCGGGTTGAAAGTAGGCCTCACACTTTTCAGATAAACGTCATTTTAAAAGATAGCGTTACAGAGGGAAACATTTTTTGTTGTATCTCACGTGTTCTCTATCAATACCAGGATTAATTTTGTAAAAATGTCGGTGTAATTTGACTTTAAAGAGAGGATGTGCTTTGTTAAGTTTAATTTCATTTAATGTCAGAACGAACAATCAATGACGCTCATTTTGTAGATCGCTCATCACTGTGTTTCTTTAAACTCCCACTCTTGTGACTAAATTGTGTGTGTGTGTGTGTGTGTGTGTGTGTGTGTGTGTGTGTGTGTGTGTGTGTGTGTGTGTGTGTGTGTGTGTGTGTGTCTAACACACAGTGTGACCTTGGTACCATCAGTGACAGACAAACTCATGTGCAGAAGGACGAAAGTAACACCGGTTACTTTTGTCAGGACAGCGACTCCAGACACTTAAACCTGACTTACTCCTCATGTCAAACTTTAGGATGTGTTAGAGGACTAATTCATAACTTTATTACAAACCTGAAACTGTAAACACAGCTGATTATCCCCCAAAAATTACCAGTGAGTGATTTTACTTTGCGTTGCTGAAAACAGGTTCCTGAATGTAATTCAGTCAAAGTAGAGCCTACGACGAAGGCCCATCCTCATGAATTTTTTGCGGTTCTGTTTGGTCATGCATGATGTAGGCTACATGTTGACTAAGTCAGTAACTTAATATGGGTCAGAGAAAATCGCTTTGTTACTTTCGCCCTGCGTTACTTTCGACAGGGCTCTCCCCCTAATTTTTACACATGAGATAGTTCACCACATCAGACACGTAGGCTACTAATTTACAGGAAAATTATTTGCAGTAACATCACAACGTAACTTTATCTACCCTTTTTCTCATGAACCTGTCTGGATTCATTTTGTGATGGAGACCTTAGAACGGTGTGACAGCAAAATGATGTTCTCGATAGGCCTAATGTGTAACATCAAAATGCGTCGGAAACAGCAGCAGTCCAGAATGAATAGCTCCAATCTCAGCTTTAATATATGGCCTAGGTCCTAGTCACCATTCAAACGATGAGCTGTAGGCTGGTTTAGAAATTAGTTTGGTCACGTTAGGTCGGAGGGTCAAGGTTATGGACAGAGACATGTTGTGGTTGACAGAGGTAAATGGCTTGATAAAAAATAATTCACATGACATCTTATTTCAAACTCCCGTCGGCAACAAAAAATATGAAGAAATCTGGATTTATTGCTCATTTGTAAACACAGCACTTGTAAATAGGAAAGAATGTTTATTTATTCAATTGGATACTATTACATTAAAAGCTGCAGATTTTCTGTTACATTTTTAGTTTCTTACGTATGTGGACATTATTACATTGGTGGGTGTTACAACGGTTTCACCATGTAATACATAACATTTCCACACTGTTTTACTCTTTTATCAACTATTTTTGTTCTAAAGTCCTGAAAACCACCAACAGCCAGTTACAGGATGAAGTAAAGAGACTGAACACAGAGACTCGTGGTGAGAAACATATACCCTGACTGTCACCCTTCATAGTAAAACTCAACATTTTCACATCGTTTTACTCTTTTATCAACTGTTTTTGTTCTAAAGTCCTGAAAACCAACAACAGCCAGTTACAGAATGAAGTAAAGAAGCTAAAAGTGATTGAAGGTGAGGAAATATTCTAAACTAAGTGATTAATCAGTATTGTTGACCTTTAACCTGACTTTATCTTTACTTCTCATTATTACTGTTTATGCTGTCTCAGTATTCCTGGATGGATATTTACGTTGGGGACAGTTACGTATGAATGAGACAGAAAACCTGAGTTAAAATGAAGTATTTATAGAGTGAACAACCTGAAAGGGAAAAGTGACTGACAAGAAAGATCCTCAACTAAATACTGAAACTAGAAGACTTATCAGTCTGATACTGAGTGACATGAAACCTGTCTTTAAAACATGTTTGACATTAAGGGAAGTTGTGTCCTGAAGGATGGAAGAGATTTGGCTGCAGTTGTTACTTTAAATCTACACAGAGGAAATCTTGGTTTGAGAGCAGGACAGACTGTCAGAGTAAAGGAGCTGATCTGGTGACGATAAACAACAAAGAGGAACAGGTGAGTTTGTTCATGTGTGTGATCTTTGTTGTAACTACCAGTGACCTGTTACTTGTGTTTCTGAACTGTTTCCTGTTTGAACTTTGATCAGTTTCTTTGTCAGGTTAAAACTTTCAGGTCCTGAATGAACTGATCCTCTGAGATTTTTATTCATCAACTATAACATGAGGATCATTTCAAACACCTGAATATAATTTACAGAGTTCAGACTGTGGACTTTAGAGCTACATTTAGTGTTTGTAGGTTTGTTACTGCCCATTTTCTGTGGAGTGCTTGAATATATATCAGAGATATGAAATGAGTTCTGAGTTTCTCAATAATATTAGAAGGTCAAGTTTTCCACCAGTGCTGATAATTCATGTCTTGAAAGGACAAACTGTAACAACTAGTTATTTGTCTTTTTTGGGAAAAGAACAGTATATTCCTTCATTCTCTTCTAATTGTTTTCTTCTCAGAAAAATCCCTGAACAGCTACAACACATTCAGTTCTTTCCTTCAGACAAAGTCAACAGACTATAACAGAGATACTGAGTTACAACTGAAACTATTTTATCTCATCAACTAGGAATTTGTCAGAAGTCTGAGCATGAATGAAGAGTCCTGGATCGGTCTAGAGAATACATGGACATCTCAACGTTATGAATGGAAATGGGTGGATGGATCACCACTGACAGAACCGTGAGACAGTTTTTCTTTCTATTTAAACAAACACCATGAAATAAAATGAAGGAAACTGATTGTTTGAATGAACAGCTCTTGTTGAACTCTCTTCATCTGCAGTCTGTGGTGAGGTTCAGTTACAACGACTCAGTTTGAAGAAGTCAGGATTCAAAAGTGTTCAAACCTTCAGCCGAGTCAGTTCAGCTGGTTGGATTTGTGTGTTCACTTTGTTTGCTGCACTGTTTCTTAATGTCACACAACAAATATTGTTTGTAAATGGAGTTGATCAGAGAAAAGAACATATGAAGGAAGAAGCTGAATTTGATGGTTAGTTACAGAGTTGAATTGAAAGAGCAGCTTCACCATCCAGTTTTCCTGCAGGTCCACTGAGGTACTGCATTAGGCCATGACTCATTCACTATGAATGTTTAAAGCAGGAACATTTATTATCTGTTACAATTTAAACGTTATTTCAGTTTGTACAAAGCTCAGTAAAAGGTCAAAAAGAGAAGCAACAGAGACACTACTGAGCATGTGCAGTGGTCTTAAAAACCTGAACCAGAGGAGGAAGAGAGAAAACATTCCTGGAACATCCACTTTTAAATGGAATGAGTGAATGGAACCATCTTTGAGTACAGTGTCCACTTTTCAGGAGATGATCATTCCACACTTTAACCTGTAACTTGTATTTTTGGATGTCACTAATTCCATCAAACATTCTGAGAAAGACATAGTGAACATATTTAAAATATTTAAGAAGAGAGTCTGTTTTATTAGAATGTGACAATAATGAGTTTCAGTCCTTTTAATCAATATTTTATTTGTCATGCAGGTTCTGGGCATCAGGAGAACCACGTTACAGCTACGCAACATGTTGCAATCAACAAGGAAAATGGACAAGCATATATTACAGTTCAAATAAAAAGAACTGGATCTGTGAGAAACAGATTTCCTGCTCCCATTGATGAAGGAGGGATGTACAGTGTTGGGACTGAATGAAATCTGACCAAAGAGTCTCTGTTTTCTCTCTTCTGGTTCTGTGTGACATGAACACAGCCTCTAATAAAGGCATTAATAGAGTTAAAACTTTGTATCTCTACATTACATGAACTGGAAAAACTTTACTAACAACTTTCTGTCTTTGCTTGTATTTGAATGTGCTGTATGTGTGATGTTTAAGTCCAGTGTAATGAACATATTGTATATCAGCTACCTGTGTTGTGGTTTTCACTGCTGCTACTTCCTGTCTACTGTCTGTTGAAAGCTGCCTGACTCAGGATGAAACAACCAGAGAGTGGAGCTTATACCACCTCCTGTCCTGATGATGAGAATGGAACATTTGTTGCTACTTCAGTGTTCATCATTGTGGAGGATGGAGTTAAAACAGTTTCTGTTATCTATGTATCTATATGTGCTGTAAACTAAGAATGTCTTCAAAAGGTGTTAAGAGTTCATTTTCATCATGAATGAACAGAAGAGAAATCTAAATCAAATCAGTATGTGGTGTGACCACGCTTTGCCTTCTAGACAGCATCAGTTCTTCTACTTGGACACAGTTGTTGAAGGAACTCGGCTGGTAGGTTGTTCCAAACATCTTGGAAAACTAACCACAGATCTTCCTCAGATTCTTCTGTCTCTTCATGTGATCCCAGACACACTCCAGGATGTTGAGATCATCAAGTCCTTCTTGTTCTTCTTTACTCCAAAGATAGTTCTTAATGACTTTTGCGGTGTGTTTGGGCTCGTTGTCCTGCTGCAGAATAAATTTGGGTCTAATCATGTTGTGGTTCATAGTTGAGTCTCTTGGTCTTGTTTCCATGTCAGAGAGATGGAGTTTTGGCTGCAGCTCTTCCATGAAGACCACCTGTGTCCAGACTTCTCCAGACAGTAGATGGTGGACCTGGGTCCCACTGGTTTGTGACAGTTTTGACCTGATGGCTCTGCTGGACGTCTTCAGATTTCAAAGGGAAATAATCTCTGTTTTTTCTTGCTGAGTGTATGATCGTACCAAACCCATGACTTCATGCAAGCGAACCTATAAGGATTGATGCTGGTTTGAAGGTAAAGGCTCGTAACACCAGATATTGATGGGACTTAGATGTTTCTTTGGTTCGTTCACTTTGTATTTTGTGAATTGATGAAAATAAACAACCATTATTCATAATTTTGAAAGCATTCTTAGTTTACAGCATTTTTTCCACATCTGCCTTAAATGTTTGCACAGTACTGAAGATTTAAGAAGACATTAAAAAACTAGAACGTCCTTTAGGCAGATATCTTATTTTTTTTAAATTATTTATTACGTTTTTTATTTACTTATATATTTATTAATAAATAATTATATATTAAATAATAGAATGGGTTCACTGTGGCCTGCGTTTAAGTTTTTCTGCTGCTATACACCAAGTGGCCGCTCGGTGTCGCTGCCGCTGCATAGAGATGACTGTTTCCGGGAGAAGAAGAAGAAGAAAAGGAAAGATGGCCGCTGCTAATGCTAACTAGCTAGCTGCTGGGTGTCACAAAATGTTGCGCTCTTCATCTTTTCTTCCATTTTTACATTCCGAGCGAACCTCGGCCACAACTTAAGGCCTCTCTGCCGCCTCTGTAAAGCCTCGTCCGGGGAATAATCGCCGGTGTGAGCCGTCGGGGGGGACGGAGAGAGGAGTTTATTCATCGGGCGGTGTGTGTTTGTGTAGCGGGAGGAGGGTCGCTCTCCTCCGGTCAGCTGTCCGTCACTTACCCGTCAGGTGAGTTCCGACTTTTATCTCCTGTTTTTTAACCTTCGCCGTCTTTCATTGTATGATCCATCATCTGATCATTAACATGTTTACTTCCGAAAAACTCCACGAGAGCAAAACTTTAGGAAACTTCCTTCTAGTTTTGTCTTTGCAGGAAGTTCAAGCATCAGGAATAATTTATTATGTGAGAACAAACCGAAATGTAGTAGTAGTGCAAAATACAATAAAATAAGCACTATAAAAATCTAACTATTGCTGTACAGGTGTGTACATATAAGTAAGTCAGCATCAAACCTTGTGAACAAACAGTGTCAGTCTGAATGTTTTGAGCCCAGTTGAGTTAAATGATTGGATGCATCATCATCTGTGTGTCTGCTTGTGTTCAACCGTAATAAATAACTTTAATGACTTGCGTCCTGGAGTTTCTGGTTTAGTTTTGACTTTAAATCCTGCAGGAGGTCAGAGACTTGACCTCTCTGAGTGTCTCTTTGTCTTGGTCCAGGGAGGATTGAGGGAGGCGGTCGTCATGGCGACTCCTCTAAACAATCCAGACTGCCAATAAGACCTGGGAGCTGAGTCTGTACGAGCTGCACAGGAGCCCCCAGGTAAAAGCTGATCTGAATCCACTCACTTACTCTACTCGGGCCTTCAGATTCCCAGAGGACGAAGCTCCATTCACTCTGCTCCAAACGTTGCATTTCTGTCCTCGTCTCCTGTTCTGTGATTATTCTCCAGGTCGTTCTCAATCTGCCTCCCTTCCTCTTTCCCTGTGGGTTCCATGTCAGCGCCTGTGTTATGATTGATTGATATCTTCTGAGTGAGTTCCCACAGGTCGGCGTTGGAGATCTGATCTGGATCCAGGAGAACGTTATTTAAGAGACCGTCAGCATGAGGGGAATGAAAGGATGAATCTAGACCTCACATTAACATCCACCTGTGTTAAACATGTTGAACTGTCTGTGCGTCCAGGAGGCCATCATGGACGGAACGGAGGTGGCGGTGTCTCCTCGCTCTCTGCACAGCGAGCTGATGTGTCCCATCTGTCTGGACATGCTGAAGAACACCATGACGACCAAAGAGTGTCTTCACCGCTTCTGCTCAGACTGCATCGTCACGGCGCTGCGATCCGGGTGAGTTCAGACCTCAGATCCGTCGCTTTTTTGTCAACTGACGGGATTTAGAACTGAAAAAGAGCAGAGAGAGACTCATCAGAGACGCGTCCAGCTCGAAGACAAACATACGACCTCAGACACTTTGAACTCATCCAAAAATGTTTTGGGAAAATTGACTAGTTGTATTTATTATTAATTTATTTTTGTATTTGACCTAATTTAGTTACATGATAAAAGACGTGCACAGCTATAAGCTTCTAGAAATCATTTGGAGACATAACAGCAGATATACTCAGAATAATTAAAACAAATGATTCATTCCATAATTTGTTTACATGATACACAACTATTTGCTCAATGCCATTATCTTTATTTTTTATTGTGTAGGAGCTCAGGATGCACGATAACTTTTATTTTTAAACCGATACAGATAAAAGATAACTTTCTGCTTCCAAAGGCCGATACCAATACCGATACCGATAACATACCTGAAGATAATAAAAGACTAATGAACAAACAGTTTTGACTCTTAAAATAAAGATAATAATTTATTTTTTTCGTTTCAGATGAAAAACTATTAGCGAGGAAACATTTGCTAAAGATCAGGGTCAAACTAAACTATGTGATATTTCAAATGAACATCAACCATTAAGAGCCTCTAGACCCAATACTTTGCATCAGGTTTAAAAGTAAATAAAGTGAAAAAGTGCATCCACAAAAATAAATAATGCACTGACACAAGTTAGAATCAAACATTTCTATGCTCGTTCTATTTCTCCCTCCACGTGTTTTTTTCTTTAAACATTTATTGCCCTCAGCCAACGTTGTGATGCATTCATGTGGTGGCGTAAATCCCCCTTTCCCAGTTTGTGAGTCGTTTCCCGACCTTTTTATGTTCATGTTTCTATGATTAATGTGTAACATCCGGGGAAATGAGTAAAATACTGTGGATAAGACGCTGATATCACTCGGCTATGACCAAAGTTATGACAGAGTTGACGAGTTGTTTTCCCGACATGAGAGTGATGCATTTTTTCAGGCAGAAGGTTGTTTTTCCGATTATACTGAAGCCACTTGAACGCAGCATCCACTGCAGGCCGTGCAGGTGTCATGTAGGAGAGGAAGCGCCTGATTAAAATTTAACATAGATTATATGTTATCGGGCCGATAAGTCATGATATCGGACTTATCGGAATGATGCCATAAATTCCTGATATCAGGCCCATAATTATCAGGCCAGTATCATGGTCTCCTGGTTTGGTTCAACACAAAATCCTGTTTCTATGTGTTTATGCACATATGACAAATAAATGTCCTGAATCTTGTCCATTCAGAGACGATCTGATCTGATCTGATCTGATCTTTTAATAAAAAGGAAAAATCTTCCTCCTCTGTGACTTCTCCTACTTTAAATGCAGCTGTTCATCACCTGGTTCTGTGCTTTTATTTTAAAGCCGACTCCTCTCTCTCCTCAGGAACAAGGAGTGTCCGACCTGCAGGAAGAAGCTGGTCTCCAGACGTTCTCTGCGCAGGGATTCCAACTTTGACGCTCTGATCTCTAAGATCTACCCGAGCCGCGACGAGTACGAGGCGCACCAGCGGCGAGTCCTCGAACGCCTCAACCGGCTGCACAACAAGGAGGCGCTGAGCTCCAGCATCGAGGAGGGGCTCCGGCAGCAGGCCCGCTACAGGTCCGAGAGGTGGGGGAGGACCAAGGGGGGGGCGGGTTATCGACCTTCTGGCGTCGTCACAGATTAATCTTTGCTGGACTCCTCCTGCAG
The DNA here is from genome assembly GCF_022458985.1 of Mugil cephalus. Lineage (NCBI taxonomy): Eukaryota > Metazoa > Chordata > Actinopteri > Mugiliformes > Mugilidae > Mugil > Mugil cephalus. Next base: position 24,882,539 of record NC_061783.1, on the reverse strand, counting down.
GAACCAGCGGGTGAAGAAACCCACGCAGGAGAGCGACAACACCACCTTCAGCGGCGGCGAGGACAACGGCGACTCTCGCTCGCACCTGTCCCACGACTCCGCCCCCTCGCACACGCCCCACCCCAGCGCTCAGACGCCGCCGGAGGCCGGGCCGAGCCGGAAACGCCCCCGCGCCTCCGATGACGGCGGCGGTGGCGGCTCGGGGGCCGAGGTGGACAGCGGGAGCCCCACGCCGCCTCCTCTGAGGCGCCACAGGGACGGGCCCGCCTCGGAGATAGAGCTGGTGTTCAGGCCCCACCCACAGCTGGTCCACGCCCACGACTACAACCAGACCAGGTGAGGCCGCCGCTACCAGACACTTAACAAGGACACTTTAACCCTCCCTGGACCAGGAACCGTATGTGGTAACTTAAAGCATGTGGTTTTCATTGAGCCAATCAGAGGAGATCAAGGAAAGGAAATCTGTCATCTTTCTGTTCTAGATACGTGAAGACGACGGCCAACGCCACCGTGGACCATCTGTCCAAATACCTGGCGCTGCGCATCGCCCTGGAGGACAGACGGACGGACGGAGACGCGAGGACAGAGCGGGGGAGGAGGGGGAGGAAGAGGAGAAGACGAGGGGACGACTCTGAGCAACATCAGCGAGAAACAGTACACCATCTACATCATGACGAGAGGAGGACAGTTCTCTGTGAGTTATTCACCCTCCACCTGCTCCCAAACGTCCTCACGTCTGTCCCTGTCCTCCTCCCGCGTCCACTGGATTCAGTCCAGTCTGAGCGAATGTGGAAGAAAACTTTTCTCTTCTTTCAGACGTTGCAGCGTTCAGTGTTTGTCTGTTTGTTTGACCTGAGTGACTCCACTGGTTCTGTTTAGATCATCTCCTGCTAACATCCACACTGCCTGGCTACAGCCGGGTTCTCCTCTTTCTTTCTCCTCTTTCTTTCTCCTCTTTCTTTCTCCTCTTTCTTCTTCTGGGAGTTTTGGCAGCTTTGATTCTAGCCAACAGATATTAAACACCAGACGTACATCTAAGACAAACATAAACTCTTGTAAAACAGTTCAGTATGGAGGGCGTCAGTAGCTGTTTCCTTCCCCGCTAGAAATATGTTTAAAAACCTCTCAAACATCTGAAGCTGAAACATCTCTGCTCTCATGAGGTTTTTCATCCATATCAAAGTTTATCTTTAAGTTCAGTGGAAACGTTTTTCCCTGGAGATGATGCAGGGGTCATGTGATGATAACGTTACTTAGTAACTCGTTACTGTAATCTGACTACTTTTCTCCAGTAACAGTAATCTAACGCGTTACTAAACCAAACCAGTAATCAGATTAAAGTTACTTATCCTAGTTACAACTCTCGTGTAATAACACACACACACACACACACACACACACAGCAACACAAACGTAAACGACAACGATGAGACCGAGAAGTCTCAAAGCCTTTGGAGTAAGAGGAGTACGTTGTAGGGGAGATGCTGCATCCGTATAAAAACATGTTTGTCTGAATGTAACTAGTAAAGTAACTTCTAATCTAATGTAGTTACTTTTAAAATCAAGTAATTAGTAAAGTAACTAAGTTGCTTTTCAAAGGAGTAATCAGATTAGTGTCCTACTAATTTTAAAGGCTCATGAACCCTCTGCAGTCGTTCCATGTTGAACTTTTTCACAATATTCTATTTTTTAAGTCACTTGCTGCGTCTCCATTAAAGTTTTTACCAAAATAAAAGTGATGTTTTTGAAATTTGGATAAAGTCCAGTTGCTCTTTGTTTCCACTGGAAGGTGTTTAGTGAACGAGCTGTAACTCTGTCAAGTCTCGTCACTTTGAAGAAGATGGACGTCAGATGAACTGGTCACACGATTAGTAATGTTTTAACTTTAGATGTTTCAGAGGTTTGTAGTTATGTACTGCAGGTGTTTCCATTCCCAGTTTATGATTGAGATATTTAGGTTTTGTTCATTTCTAGGAGTGAAATGAGAATCATGAAATGACTAAAAGGTATTAAATGTGTGACGTGTCCGATTATTTTAAAAACTCTTCTGTGACGTTTCAACGCCGTTTCCCCTCAGACACTCAACGGTTCTCTGACTCTGGAGCTGGTCAACGAGAAGTTCTGGAAGGTCCGGAAGCCTCTGGAGCTTTACTACGCCCCCACCAAGGACCAGCCGCCCCCCCAGCCCCAGCAGAAGTCTCCAGCCCCACAGACGGAGGCGTGAGGAGCAGCAGGAGGCGGCTCCACGTCAACATTTTTCCCTCTTTCTCCTCATTTCCTGGCATTAAACTGGACTCTGGGGTCTTTCTGCTGCGGCCGCTGGACGTGGAGACAGAGAAGTGGAATCCCTCGTTTCTTTCAGTTTCTGCTGCAGCTTCAGCGTCACCACCTCCAATCGGACTTTGTCTTTCTATACTTATCTTTTTTGTAAATGCATTTAATTAGTTTTTTGCACAAATGACCAAAAAAGAACTTTGCAAAATTGAAAAGTCGACAATTATTTAAAAGATGTTTCCAACGGCTCAACATTTAGCTTCAAGTTGTTTTTTTTTTTATATTTTGATCCGTTTTAAATTTGTTTCCTTCAGGATTTCAGGTCCTCAACAAACCAGCGTTTTACTTCTGATCGTATTTATAATTCTTATAATTCACATGTTGATTTGAGGACAGTCAGAACTCGCTGGTTTCTGATCAGATCTTAAAGTCCGACTGAATCTACGAGTCCGTGTTTAATTTATCTCGACATGACTGAAGCTCTGCTGCTTTTCAGCTCTTAAACCTAAATTGACGCCACGCTTCATTTACGTTTTAAATCTTTTTTTTTTTTACTTTATCTTTGGACGCAGCCAGAACTGATGAAGGACCAGACGTCCGAGACACATTCAGGAGCAATATTAGTAAAAGTGGAGGCGATCAGTTCAGTTTTGTCTGGTAATGATCGTGTGCAGTGACATTTAAACTGAACGGGATCAGTTCGTTTCCTCTTGAAGCCATAAACCTCGGTTACGTCTCGACTCTTCGCTCCACTTCTGTTCTGAAGCACTTTATATTTCCTGCAGCCATACTTCCTCCCACTGTACCTCAGTTTTTATGGAACGTTTGTATATTAATGCAATATTTCCTTTCTTCTGCAATCCTACAATAAACTGTTGAACACAGAGTGGCAGATTTGTTCCAAACAGAGTGTTAATTATGACAATAGATAAGCAGACACCAACGAACGTTTCCATCTAAACCAACAGGAAACTAGATCCTTGATATAAACAGAAGCAGGACAGGGAGTTTTATTTTTATCTGTGGTGTTTTATTGAAACAAAGGGAAGCGGGGCAGTTTACTTCTTCTTGGACACACCGACGGTGCGACCACGGCGGCCGGTGGTCTTGGTGTGCTGACCACGCACACGCAGACTGCAGAGAGAAGAAGAGAAGAAGAAATTAAGACCAAAAAATAAAAATAAAAACCTTCTCACTGTCCCATCCAGAACTAACGCTTCACTTCAGTAAAGTACAAACAGTTCACAGCTTCATCACAGGGGCAGAAAATTAAATCTAAAGTTTAATTTCTGAGGGAAAAACATCTATTAAAGAGAAACGTCCACAACCAAAAGCTTCAAGTTTGGATGATTTGTGTCTCAAATCATTGTTTTCAAGAGATGGAGGATTGAAACTAGTTTCTATACGACGGTGGCTCAGCGCAGACACAGTCCAACGCTGTGGAAGGAACTCAAGCTAACTTGATTCAAGCTTTTATTTCCAGGACAGACTCTCCTGCTTTTACCATCAAAGATGAAGCAGACGCCTCAGATCGTCACTAATTAACTGAGCAGAAACTTGGATCAGTTCTTACCCCCAGAAGTGCCTGAGACCACGATGAGCCCTGATCTTCTTCAGTCTCTCCAGATCTTCTCTCAGCTTGTTGTCCAGACCGTTGGCGAGGACCTGAAACCAGACGGACGTTATCCAGAGCGTTCAGCTTCATGGTCGCGTCAGACAGAGTTAGAAGCTGCCGATCGTGGCCTACCTGGCTGTATTTGCCGTCCTTAACGTCCTTCTGCCTGTTGAGGAACCAGTCTGGGATTTTGTACTGACGAGGGTTCTGCATGATGGTCACCACCCGCTCGACCTGCACACCAACAAGCCCCAGTTCATTCACAGAAAACTAAACGGTCCGATGCGTTAGCAGCTAAACACGGGGCAACGTTTCCTGCTTCAAAAATGGAATTTACTCCAAACAAGGAAAACACATCTTAAAAGTGATCAGCCGGTTCTCCTCCTCACCTCCTCCTCCGTCAGCTCTCCAGCCCTCTTGTTGAGGTCGATGTCGGCCTTCCTCAGGACGACATGGGCGTAACGTCTGCCGACACCCTGAGAGGACACATCACGCAGAGCTTTAGACCGGGCGGCTGCTGCTTTCAACCAGTGAAATTCAAGACTCTTTCAGACTGTTATGGGTTCGATTCAAGACCGACACAAAGTATCAAAAACAAGGAAAATCAGAGAGAGAATTACTTTAAAATAACAAAATGTAGGACATCCCTGGGGTGGGCTCCCCTAATGAGCTCAGACTGCAAATACTAGGATTCAAGACTTGACTAAGGTCATTTGAAGACCTACAACACAAAATATGCTCGTATTTAAGGTGTTTATGACTCCACAGAAACCCTGTTCAAATAAGAGAGAGGAGGGGCATCTTTAGCATCTTTAGCGTCTTCAGAGATGAACCGACCTTGATGGCAGTGATGGCGAAGGCGATCTTCCTCCTACCATCGATGTTCGTGTTCAGAACACGAAGAATGTGCTGGAACTTCTCGGGGATGACCAGAGACTGAAACCACATCATATAAGAACAATAAAGCACAAAATAAATAAGGAGGAAACTTAAGAGGACAAGACTACAGGCAGGTAGAGAAGACGAAGCTGCTTCATCCTAGAATCACTAGTTCACAACAGTAACAGTTTAGAAAACCAAGTGTGTAGACTCAGATATGAAGACAAGCAACTGGCTGCAGAGTAGAGTTGAATAAACTTTCTGATCCAAACCCACATGAGTTTAAAGTCTGGCATCTTCCACTAACAGTTTTGGCTCCAGTTAGCAGAGCTAGGCCAGGCTAAGTAGGCATTAGCTGCACCAAATCCGCCAAAACGACCAAGGTAACGGGCAAAACTTAACTGCATGTCAGTGGGACTTAGGGTTAACCCTAACTGATCCACGTACGGGGGATCTACACCGGAGCAGCGGCTACATCCAGCCTCCGTAGCCCGGAGACCCCAACATGCTAAACCCCCAGCATTGGGAGAGGCTAAAGCTATTAGCTTTCACAGACATTAACCTAATTTTACAAATGACTTTAACCCTGCAGTCCAGTTGTGGTTCTGATTTACACATGAAACTCTAAAAATACAGTTTTAATGATGAGAAGAGTATAAATTAAACTCAACTAGCCTCGCTAAGTGACTACAATCAGTGTGAACAGCTCAGCATTGACAGCAAGTTACATTAATATCAAAATCTACCTCACATACACCAGCAATTCAACATCAGCCCGCTCACATATGTTTTATAATATTTATTTAAAGTTTGAATGTGATAATAAGGGGACAATAACGCAGGATGATTGCAGATTTTAAAAGTATTTCGGGTTCGTAAAAACGGACTCACCATCTTGGAAGTAGGTTCCGTGCGAAGAGGAAGTCCCAGCGGTCTCGCGAGAGTTTGAGCGAAACTGTGAGCGGAAGTTGGTCCACCACTTTCAAACTATTCGACTTGAAATTCAGTCCAAAAATTAAAAGGAAATACTACTAATAAAAATACACTGATATGACAACGTAGTCGTGCAAGATAAATAAAAGTTCGTTTTTATTTGCATTTCTCGCACGATTTATATTGTTTTAACCCGTTTTTCTGTTCATTTAAGTATTATCTTGTCGGGGCAGGAACGTTTGATTTGTGGGACTTTTTCTGACGTTAGCGTTAAATTCGCCGCAATGGCGGAGGGAGCGTCTGCGGCTGTAGGAGCTGGTGCCGATGTAAACACAGCTGGGAAGCGGACAGAAATCGCCATGGCGTATTTACAAGACGAGGTGTGACATTTAATTAATTCTCTTTTAACTTGTGGATCATTACAGTCTCTCTAAGTCTAAAAGACGCGTACATGTTGGTGTTGTTCCCACATCCTGTTTCCCAGGGTTTCTGCCGCGTATAAAATTCCATAATTCTAGTTTAAGGCCTTAAAAAGTCTTAAATACGAGCATATTTTGCCTTGTAGGTCAAGTCTTCATCTGCAGTGTAAGCCCCTCTGGCCCCGGACTGTTACGTTCCTGTTCCCCTCATTTAAAGTGCAATTTAGGTCGTCAGCAAATGAATACATGAATATGGGGAATCTTTTATGATTGTGATAAATTTTGGATGACTTTATAATAAATTGCAGGACTGAAAATAACAGGAGGGTTAAAACAAGATGTGTTTGTTGAAGCATCCGTTTCATATACTACCCTCTTGAGTTATTGATAAAACTAGTGTGTGTTTTATGAAAAACAGCCCAAATGAAATGAATTATTTTCCTTAAAACTAATCGTGGAGGACTGGGGCTGTTTTTCCCTCAAATTAGTCTTGGCTATGACGAAGATTACCTAAAATATTGTGCAGCATCAGATTTAAATGCACTGTCCTCTTGAGTCATTAGTGGACACACAGAGACACACACACACCTTTAAATATTGACAAAGCTCAATAACACAAGCACAAAAACTAATGAATCAACAAACATTTTATACATAGGCCCTGGAACTGGGAAATGATTATAGTGTTGAACACTAAAAATATTTTTTTCTCCTAAATGAACCCTAGTATCACAGAATGAGTGATTGTTATTATTGTGTCATGGCTGAGAGATTAAATAAATGTGCTTATAATGGAAGTCAATGGGACATTTTTAGTTGTAAAGTTTAAATCTGATGCTACAAAAAAAAACTAATGATGCAAACAAGTCAATATTTAAGATAATGTTGGTCACATCCAAGACTGATTTGCAAAAAAGAAACATGCCCCAGACTATAAAACACTAGTTTTATGGAAAATAACTCATTTGTGTTTTTGTTTTTCCTAAAAACAACAGTAAATGTGATGGAACTGGCAATTAAAGGGTTAAAATCCTCAAAATGATTGAACTTTTGTAAAGTGCTGAAGTGGTTTAACAGATTTATGCAGAAAAAATCAGTTTGTTGGACGTGGACTTTTTTGTTCTGTCTGACTCAAGGTGGTCGTTAATTAAACTGACGCCTTAAGGTTAGAACTCTTCAAATAAATGCATCAGAATCTCAAATTCAAGAACCAGGACTCCAGGTTACAGTTGCCATTTTACTGTGGAGCGACTAAAAAACCACAAGTCTGCTACTAAAAGGTTTATTTGTTGATAAAACTACCAACTGATACAGCTTTAACCTGAACTAGTGATCTGAAGCATGTTCCTAATATTTTGGCGTTGCAGTCAGTGAATGTTTGACGTTTGATTTGTAGAAGACTGATGGAGACATCGCTAACCTGAACCTGGGAGAACTGGACCTCACCACCGATGAGTTTATCTTGGATGAAGTGGACAGTAAGGAAACAGTTTTCACTCACCTTTCAGTGTGTTAATGAAAATATACACAACAGGCGCGTGACTTACTGTTTCTCCCGGTCCCACTGTACGACAGAAAGGTTCTGCATTAAAATGAGCCAACATTTAATATTTGTGAGCTGCAAAACTAGGTCCTCTTGAATATGCAGACGCTAAAAAAACGACTTTTATTACTGTATCAAAGCTGCTCCTCTAAAGTGAAGCTGATGCATATAAGTAAAAAAATAAAAAAGACGAACAAACATCGTGGGCAGATGTTGGAGATGTAGACTTGCAGTGATGTTCAAATGTGCTGCAGAAACCTTTAGTGCAATAGTTATATACAGATATAAATAATGTTATTTTATAGTTATAGACGTCATTAAATGTCTCCTTTGTTTCCTCCTGCAGTTCATATTCAGGCCAATCTGGAAGATGATCTCGTGAAGGAGGCGCTGAAAACGGTGAGAGTTCATTATTTTTACTGATTCTCTCTTGTAGCAGCAGCAGCATCAGTTGTTGTTGTAGTTGTTGCTTTTCTTCTTCTTTGTTTCCTCGTAGTCTCATTCTCCTCCTTGTGTTTCCAGGGAGTCGACCTCCGTCAGTACTCCAAACAGGTGGAGGCGGAGCTGCAGAGGATCGAGCAGGCCTCCATCAAAGACTGTATCCTTCACCGTGTCTCCAGCGGCTGGAAAGATGCTGATGATTATTTGTGATTGACATTAATCTGACTAAAGGCACTAAAGATGTTCAGTTCAGTTTTCCTGACCCCTGATCTTCCAGACATTAAGGAGAGTCAGAACATCGCTCTCCTACACAACCAGATCACCGCCTGTGACTCCATACTGGAGGTAACGCATCCCACAATGCACTGCAGCGTTCATAAAGACCCGTTTTATGAGAGAGACGAGGCCGAGACGTCGGCATTAAAGCGGCTGCAGTCCATCCTCAAAACACTTGAAAACACGGATTTAAATTCTCCAGCTCTCACAGATCAGACGTAGGGTCAGATACGAGGCTGGAATAAAAGTTCAGCTCAGAATCAATGAACTATTTTTATTTCCACATTTCAAACATGTAAAAAAATATGTAACCATTGGTTCACACAAAAGAAAGAAATAATGATTATAAAACAAAAAGAATTCTTTCATCCTGATGTGATGACTCACATTCAGATCTTTGCAGACGCTCAGAAAACTAGATAATTAGAATTATTCATCATTTAATTGTTTGTATGGCACCAGGATAATGTTCTTCAAAAAAACAAAAGCTCAATTAAAAGTCAAAGCAGAAAAGGTGGAGACCACAGTGTCTTTTTATTCAGAGATTTAAACATTCTTCTCAAAGTTAAGGCTAAAGGTGGTTAATAAATCTGGATTTTCCTCCAGTTTTATATCAGATTAAACTCTGAATGATGCAGAGAAACGTCTGATCCTCAGTCTGATGACGTCCTCAATGCAGGACACTTGTCTTATGTCTTTCTTTTCTTACACATACAGATATAAGCACGTCACCTACAGCAGCACAACATCAAACAAAGATGCACACACAAAAAAAGAAAAAACACAAATAAGAAAATATTAAAGATCCCCTCAAAATTTAAACCTTTCAGAAACAGCGTCCCATCAAAACAACAAGACAAACATGTACGATCATGTCTAGTTCTGTATGATCCCGCTCTGCTGCAGAGGAAACTCTCTCCCATTTAAATGCAGTCACATCATGTTTTTAAAGAATCTGGTCTGGGCTTTTAGCAAAAATGTTTTACCCAACAAAATAACTGTCTTTATTATCTGGGGGCAGTTCTTGTACAAATCCACCACTTTAATGTTTAAAGAAGTATTTAAGGATGTAGGACAGATGTTTCTCTGTTTCCTCAAACCTTTCTGCAACAATGAGTAAAGTCCAGCTCAGTTGTAGACGGGGCTTTAATCGTGTCCGCGGCGTCTCCCCCAGCGTATGGAGGGCATGCTGAGCGGGTTCCAGAGCGACCTGTCCTCCATCAGCAGTGAGATCCAGACGCTGCAGCAGCAGTCGGTCAGCATGAACGTGCGCCTGAAGAACCGGCAGGCCGTGCGCAGCCACCTCAGCCAGCTGGTGGACGAGCTGGTGGTGCCCGGAGCCATGATCTCGTGAGTCTGCCGGCGGCTTCCTCCTCTCTCGGCCCTGTCGGACGATGAGTCGGCTCTGTTCACGTCTACTGACGACACAGAATGAGTGGAAGCTTTATTTTAAACATGTAATACACAAAAAACAAAACAAGAAAACAACATGTGAACATTTTGTTTTTACTCAACGTGTTTGAAAAGGAGCAGGAGGAAGCCTTACCCCCTCTGCATTTAACATTCAACCCATTTAACATTTAACCCATTTAACATTTAATCCATTTAACATTTACAGACGTAGAAACAAAGTAAACAACATGAAACATGACAGTTTGAGAGGACGTTCAAAAAATGTCTTACGCTGTTATCGGCTGTTGATTAAATAGCTTTTTATTTATTTTCATGCAGGGGTTCAGTATATTATTACACTATTATATTATGTCATGTGTATACGTAGATACGCATACATTTAAGGTATGTGAGTGCAGGTATATGTGTGTAGATTGTGTAGTACATGTAGACATCATATCATACATTAAACGTATATTATATTGTTCTATATGTATATGTTATTGTTTCATTGATTCTTTTATTTTTTCTTCTTTTTAATTATGTTCAAATAACTAAAAGTCAAACATGCTGAGTAAGCTAGTACACGCTAAAATAAATACTACAGAGGTAGTAAAGTGTAGAGATATTTAAACTCACGCAGGTACGAGGATGTCTGCTGACAGACTTCTCTTCTGTGCAGCTGATTAAAACTAAGCTAAATGTTGGATTTAACGTAATCTGCTGATGTGAGATATGAACTGATAAACTAGCTTCACTAAGGCGCCGTGTCGTCTCCCAGGACCATCCTGGACAGTCCCGTGACGGAGCAGGAGTTTCTGGAGCAGCTGCATGAACTCAACTCTAAGATCAACTTCGCCAAAGAGCTGAGCTTCAGAGAGACGCTGGCCTGCTCCGACATCCAGGACATCGTCGACCGCCTCAAACTCAAGGTGACCGCTCTGATTTTAGCAGCAAAAAAGAATAAAGTTTGATCCTAAGACGTTGTTAAAAAGGCTTTAAAATGATGTTTATTTATTTAAATGTGTAGGAAAAAAAAAAAACATCTGCAAACTGTGGCGTTAAGTGGTTTATTATTATTTCTCTAATGAAGAGATGAACAACTTAGTTCACTATTTAGATCAGACATTTGTTTTGTTTTTTAACCGATTTAATCAATTATTATTTCTTCTTCTGTGCAGAAAGATGCAGCAAAGTTTTATTTTAATATGCTCTGCTCGTTAACAAATAATTAAAAGATCTTTATGATTTTTATTGTATTTAATCTTTTATTTTTGCTCTTATTTGGTGTTTATTACTGTATATTTCCAGCCTGTTGGATGAATAAAGGACTGTCTTTATTTTAGGCCGTTTCAAAGATCCGAGAGTTCATTCTGCAGAAGATCTACTCGTTCAGGAAACCCATGACCAACTACCAGATCCCTCAGAACACGCTGCTGAAATACAGGTGCTCCTCTACTCTACTCCTGGTTCATCTGTCTGGAGCCATATCGTAGTTTACGTTAGAAAAACAGCACACCACCAAAAAGTCAGACTAGAACCTTCACCTGGGTCAGAACTTTCTCCAGGACCCAGTTCAGATCGAGTCCTTTTTCTGTTTCAGGGTTTATCCATCATCCCGCTGTCTTACTCTGTTGTTTGAGTGGCAGCAGGTAGATGGAACAGGTTAATTATCCACCTTCTGCCCTCTAGTGGACAACGCTGGCATAGACGAAGCAAGAGACTAATTATTTGCAGTCGTGACGGAGAAACCGAAGCTTTGTGAAACACTGAATCAGTCTGAAGCAAATGTGTTGAAGTGGTTCAGTGTGTGAAGCATTTGATACAGTTAAATGTGGCGACATCTGCTGGATAAAAGTATATGTAGCATTCACAGGAAACAGCGCAAAGGGTCGTGTGTTTGACAATAAAGGATCTACAGTATGGGCATTTTAAAATGCTTCATTTCTATTCTTTCAATAAAGTAATGATGTGCTTGTGTGGTTGTGCCTTCATATAATACTGTAAGTTTTAGATATATGCTTTTGGGTAATACAGAATGACAGAAGTGAAATGCTTTTTCAACTATGGACTTTGTAAATCGATGATGTCTGCAAAACTCCTCTCAAAAATCTACAACATTTTCAGGAATTGTGTCTATTTCTATGCATTGTGGGATTAGCCCCGCCCTGAATTTAGTACGCAGATACACGTGTGACGTAATGAAGCTTCATTTCGCTTCATTTGAGGAGTCACGTGATTTTTCGCTCTATGAGTCGAGGCATCGAACCCTCTTGTCGCAATACTTCTGCTTTGAAAGCTCGGCACTGTGTCGAGCGTCTGCTTCGAACCTAACATCTCTAATTTGCAGTAAATAAATGATTAATTTTCTGACTGATTAAGTGAAATCCTGCAGCACTGGTTTAAATGACCTCTGTCCTTCTGTCCCGACAGGTTCTTCTACCAGTTCCTTCTGGCCAATGAGAGGACGGTCGCCAAGGAGATCAGAGACGAGTACGTGGACACCATGAGCAAGATCTACTACAGCTACTTCAAGTCGTACAGCGGCCGCCTGCTCAAGGTTCAGGTCAGTCTGGGCCTGGGTCAGTCTGGACCTGGGTCAGTCTGGACCTGGGTCAGTCTTGGCTTTTCTTGGTTGGTTTAAACTTCAGAAGAACTGACCCTATGACCCTCTGTCCTGCTGCAGTACGAGGAGGTGGCAGATAAAGACGACCTGATGGGAGTGGAGGACACGGCCAAGAAAGATATCCTTTAAAGTCAGGCATGGAAACCATGGCAACACCATAAGACTGGTTTAATAGACGGATGTGAGTCCTCATAGAAAGAGATGGAAGGAGGTAAGGAATGAGAGAGAGGGTGGAAGGAAGGGAAGGAATGAAGCAGAGAGTAGAAGGGAAGAGGAAAGAAAGTGAGCTATGTAGAAAGATAAAGGGAGGAAGAACTCATCCTCCTCCTCTCAGGCTCCGCCTCCTGGGCCGAACCTTAAACCAGGTGTGGCTCCTCAGGTGTCACCACCACCATCATCATCATCATCCTTAGGCTCCGCCTCCTTGACTCTGGGCCTCAGGTTTCTTCTCCAAACCGTCTCTGAAGAGCAGGAACACCATCTTCACGCTGGGCCAGAGGGGGGCCATCCTGAGTCCTGCTGAGCTGGAGGGGCCCATCCTGGTCCCCCACACGGCTCAGAGGGGGGACAGCAGGGTGAGACGACACAAAAAACATTTCATTTAAGACTAGAATAAACTCTATCATCTGATGGAGTCGGACAGTTTCTAGATCTGAAGAGACTTGACTTTACTGATCCCTCTGGGACGTCTCCGTCCCAGAAATTATATTTCCAGCAGCTGTGTACGAAAGAAATAAGAAAGAGAATCAAGTAGACAATGTACAATATACGGCAGACGGAAGATGAAAAGCTGGAAAGAAGGAGGGAAGGAGAGAGAGGAAAAAAGGATGGAACATTGGAAGGAAGGGATGAGGGAATAATAGGAAGCAAAGAGTGGGAGAAAGGGAGGAAAAATGGATGCAAAGTGAAAGAAAGTGAGGTGAAGTTGTCAAATTCTTGAAACTTTCAGGTTTATCCAGATGTTTGTCCACATGTTTAACCAGATGTTTGTCCAGAAGTTTGTCCACATGTTTGTCCAGATGTTTGTTCACATGTTTGTCCAGATGTTTGTCCACATGTTAAACCATATATTTGTCCGCATGTTTGTCCGCATGTTTGTCCGCATGTTTGTCCAGATGTTTTTCCAGATGTTTAACCAGATGTTTGTCCACATGTTAAACCATATATTTGTCCGCATGTTTGTCCAGATGTTTGTCCGCATGTTTGTCCGCATGTTTGTCCAGATGTTTTTCCAGATGTTTAACCAGATGTTTGTCCACATGTTAAACCATATATTTGTCCGCATGTTTGTCCAGATGTTTGTCCAGATGTTTAACCAGATGTGTGTCCGCATGTTTAACCATATGTTTGTCCACATGTTTGTCCACATGTTAAACCATATATTTGTCCGCATGTTTGTCCAGATGTTTGTCCGCATGTTTGTCCGCATGTTTGTCCAGATGTTTGTCCAGATGTTTAACCAGATGTGTGTCCGCATGTTTAACCATATGTTTGTCCACATGTTAAACCATATATTTGTCCAGATGTTTGTCCAGATGTTTGTCCAGATGTTTAAGCAGCCCCGTCGGTGGTTGTGTTGTGCTTGTGTCTCTCCTGCAGTATCCCTATGAGACTCTGTTCCGCAGCCAACACTACGCGCTGCTGGACAACGGCTGCAGAGAGTACCTCTTCCTGACCGACTTCTTCATGGTGGCCGGAAACTCGGCCCTCGACCTCTTCAACAGCATCATGGGGAAAACCCTCAGCATGATCCTGGTAGGCCTCCTCCCACTTAAAACCACACAGAGACGAGCTCGTTAGCAGGTCTTGGTTGTGGTCGACCCCACCGTGTCCTAGCCTCTCGTTTGTGTCTCTTCCTGTAGAAGAGCATGTCCACCTACGTGTCCGACTGCTACGACAGCATCGCAGTGTTCCTGTGCATCCACATCATCCTGAGGTTCAGAGCCATCACGGCCAAGAGGAACATCCCCGCCCTGGACAAGTCAGTGTGTCAGGGAGAGATGGAGGAGCCTGAAGTGAACATCCGAGTGTAGAGATGTAGATGTTTGTGAGTGTTTCCTGATCTCCTCGTGTGTTCAGGTACTGGGACGCCGTGCTGGAGCTGCTGTGGCCCAGGTTTGAACTGATCCTGGAGATGAACATTCACAGCATCAGAAACACAGACCCTCAGAAGCTGGGAGTTCTGGACACCAGGCCACACTACGTACGTCTACACACTCACATTATTGTTAAACTACACTGTGCGGCCAAATGGACAGTAGGCACTAGGCATGATGGGGGCATCACTTCACCTGCCTCTCTTCTTCCCCTGATCCCCCCATCACTCTGGACCAGGTCCAGTCTGGACTCCTTAGACCTCATGACCTTCCTCCATCTCTCCAGAGTCTTAGTGCTCTTAAGTAACTTGTTGAAGATAATCACCATGAACTAATGATCCACCAGGAGGCTCTGGACTATGAGCTCAGTTACATCCAGGTGGAGGAGACTGTTTTTTTTTGGCCAGGCTGTGTATTACAGAAGCTGAGCAGCTCTTGGTTTGATTCCAGATCACCCGTCGATACGCCGAGTTCTCGTCGGCCATCGTCAGCATCAACCAGACGTTCCCCAACGAGAGAACCAACACTCTGCTGGGACAGCTGCAGGTAGCGGACTAAATAATTACTCTAAAACCAACACGGAACAAGATGTTTAGTTCTTTTATTTTAGAGAAGGAAGGAAGGCTGGGATGGAAATAAAGACGCTGCTCATAATAATCAACCTCATCCTCCTTTTCTCAGTCACTTCATCATTTATTAGTTTGTTAACGAGGTCAGAGTGGAACATGATGCATGGAACTAGTTTTAGTCAGGAGACACATGTTCATTATTCCAAACTGAATTATGCCTGTACAGCTCCTCACTCTGAGGGAGTAGAACCCAGATTATTTATTTTATGTGCAATAATTCATGTTCACCTCATCTCTTAGGAACACTGGTTTCATTCACTTATACTTGTACATATATATATCTATATATTTCCTATATTTTTTACATTTGCTTACTTATCCCTATTGTCTCCTACTTATTCTGATTGCTCTTTGTAACACTGTTAAACTTTGGGCTGGAGCTGCTGTAACAAAAAGTAATTTTCTCCTGGGATCAATAAAGTAATTCTGATTCGGATTTTTATTTATTTTCTTTTAAGGTTGAGGTTGAAAACTTTGTTCTGAAGATGGCGGCAGAGTTTCCCTCCAGAAGAGACCAGCTCATCTTCCTCATCAACAACTACGACATGATGCTCAGCGTCCTCATGGTGGGTGGTCAACTCTTAATTCTGTCTGACTGGTTCTGTCTGACTGGTTCTCTCTGACGGGTTCTGTCTGACGGGTTCTGTCTGACTGGTTCTGTCTGACTGGTTCTCTCTGACTGGTTCTGTCTGACTGGTTCTCTGTGGTTGGTTCTCTGTGGTCTGAGCAGGAGAGGGCGGCCGACGACAGTAAAGAGGTGGAAGGTTTCCAGCAGCTGCTGTTGGCCAGGACTCAGGTAAAGATCATCTGAATAATTAAAAAAATAAATAAATAAATAAAAACAGTATTTTATTCATGTGTTTATTCAGACAGTTTTTCTTGGAGTGAAACAGTTTTTTTCTAAAATTGTTTATTTTTTAATTTATTGACACTTTGATTTAATTGTAATAATCTTTGTTTCACTTTGTCAGTATTATTTTTGGAAATATTTTCCCTAAAATTGTTAAAATATATATATTATAGAATATTCACTATATTTATTCTATTAAATATCTGTGTATAGATCACATTCCAGTGATTATTATTAGAGTTTTTAGTCCTTTCAGAAATAAAGCTTTAACCCGTTGGCTGCGTCTTGTTCCTCCAGGAGTTCATCGAGGAGATTCTGTCTCCTCCGTTCGGAGGAATGATCGCCTTCGTGAAGGAGGCCGAGGCTCTGATGGAGAAAGGGCAGCTGGAGCGACTGAAGAATGAAGAAGGTGATGGAAGTGTATTGATTGATTGGTATTTATGTCGTGGTGAAGCAGCTCTGGATTAAAGCCTGTGAAGAAGAAGAGTTGAGATGCAGTCTGAACTGATTTGTTGATTAGTCTTTTTCATAGTTTCTTCTGTAAAGTTGATGAGATTTATTAGAGCTCCAGGAAATCCACATCCTCCTCCACATCCTCACCTCAGTGTTTAGAAAGTCTCTCTGCTTCTTTCTGGTAGAATCTCTGTTTTCAGAGAACTTTTCAATTCCTCTTTTTAACCACAAACTGATTCACTTTCACACAGTTTACTTTGTCATCCTCTCTCTTCTTCACGGTCTGCACTTCTTTATATTCACACACGTTTATCCGTATGTGTTTGTTTGTGTGCAGCTCGTATCACTCAGCTGGTTCGGGGCTTTTCTGCTACGTGGAAGCAGTCGGTGGAGTCGATGAGTCAGGACGTCATGAGGTCCTTCACCAACTTCAAGAACGGGACCAGCATCATCCAGGTGAGTGGAGGCGTGGAGGCGTGGAGGGGCCGCCTACTCAGCCATCACGTAAATAAATAGCAGCTGATGTCATCCTTTCATGTATGAAACCTGGAAGAGACGTAAAGGAGGCACCAGAGATTATTAGATTCAGATAGAAGAAGTTTTCTCGGACAGGACTCTGGAACTACATTACTTCATTTTCACCTACAAAAACTTCTTCTTTTCTATGAATCTACTAACCAGTTGTTTCTCCTTTACTCCTCGTACTGGTTTCACATATTAATGAATCAGAGTTAAATTTGTGGGGGGGTCTCACTGAAATGTGAGCTGAGTCGATCTGGGTGAGCACAGCGCGCTCCACTGGTCAAAGTAAATCATTACACCAGCAGGTGCTTCTGTCGTTGTCACACTTTTTTCTATCAGCGCAACATTTCAACATTACGATGGAACTGGATAAATCTGTGACGGATAATCGGTCGGTCACTACTGTCTTCGTTTTATTTTAGAGGTTAGATGCCGTGGTCGAGTGGTTGTTAGACAGGTTGAATATTGAGTGCAGGTTTTCGGTTGAGTTCCCTTCCTCCCGGTCCTGAGAGGAGAGCGTTAACGTCGGAGGACTTGACCTCATGTCCTCCCGTCCTGTCCCTGCAGGGCGCCCTGACCCAGCTCATCCAGTACTACCACGGCTTCCACAAGGTCCTGAACCAGCCCACCTTCCGCAGCCTGGCCGTCCGCTCGGAGCTCATCAACCTGCACCACCTCATGGTGGAAGTCAAGAAGCACAAGCCCAACTTCTAACGGGGGAGAAACCACACGATCCTCCACGTCTGCACACGTCTACGACCAGACTGACGTCCTCTGGTTTCTCTCTGAATCTAAATGACCTTCATTCCTGAGACACTGAAGAGACTTTTATTTGCTGTTTGAAGCTCATCTGTGTGACTTTTAATTCCAGCTGTTTGTTTGTGTGATGAAGTTTAACGCCTTCTTGAAATAAAAACGTTCCTGTGTATTTGGTTAAAGCAACGGAGGAAGAACACGTCTTTATTTGGACAGATGAAGAGTTTCTTTAAAGGTCTTTCAATGTCATCGTGTTACTTTAATTTATGTGAACCAACAGTTTAACTGGAAATAGAAATAATACACAGGCTGTATTTGCTTCTTTTCATGTCTCGGTTTTATTATAATTTAATGTGTGTATGAACAGGTAGAAAAATTAAGAACCTAAATGGAATTAAATAACAGTTAAAGGACGGAAAAGACTGATTTCTACCAAAAATCAAGATAAATCTCAGTAAATCTCTGACTAAAACAGTAAAAATCTAACGAGCGTCTTATTTTCTGTGAACATCTTTGACTTTCAGTCAGCAGGGAGACACGTCCAGTTTCCTTTTTAGTTTTTAAATGTCTGAACATAACAAACAGTAGATGGTCTTCAGTAGGAGGGTGTCTGCATTTAGTCTGGTGATAACGTTATAAAAGTGAACTTGGAGACATTGTAACATTTCAAACACAGATCCCATTATTCTCTAGTTTTACCCTGTGTAACCTGAGTAGTTACAAAACAAGACAAATGGTTATAAAAGAACCAGCTGGTCACAAGGGTCGCGTTTAACTCTTTGTTCTAAATCGTGTTCAGACACAAGGGAATTATCAAAATCCTTCAGTGCAACAGGTTCAAGAAGAAGAAAGTTCAGATGATATTATCTGGGTCTGAGATCGTGGAGTAAATCTGGTCCAGGTGGACCCATCCTTCAGGGACACCTGGAAATAATCCGACATACATTCAACAGGTATTCAGCTGGTGTTGTATTAATCAAACTAATAGAAAGAGTTACCTCCTCCTCCTCCTCCTCCTCCTCCTCCTCCTCCATGCCCCCACGGGAAGATGCTGCACATTTCTTGTTCTGCTTTGCAGAGAGGCAGCAGAAAACCAACCGACAGCACAATGAGCAGCATCACACAGACAAGAAAAGGCACAAAGAAACCTGGACAAGAGACTGTTAGGATGTGAAGGAGATACCTGCAGACTGTTAGGATGTGAAGGAGATACCTGTAGACTGTTAGGATGTGAAGGAGATATAAGGAGAGGATATGTCATAGTCTTGTAGTTATTTTTCTTCTATTCCACAGCTTTATATTCCTCTATGTTTATCTCTCTTATTGTCATCTTTATTTTGAGTGTTTCTATATTTTATTCCATAATTTTACCCTGCATTCTCCTTCTTTCTATTTATTATGTTTTAATATTTTATCATTTTGCATGTAACTGATTAGTTTATATTAATCTTTTATTATTCTTCACTTATCATTTTTACAGTGTTCATTAGTCTACATGTTATTTATTTATTTTTTTTTTTTAAGTGAAGCAGTTTGAATGACATTCACTTGTTTTGAAAGGGGGTATAGAAAAGTGTTTGACTGATTAATGAGAGGAGATACCTGCACATTTACATCATGACCACCTTCCTAATATTGTGCAGGTGACTCATCAGAGAATGGACATTGGCCTTCTGAAGGGGTGCCAATGAATATCAGCTGGTAACATCTCTCTCAACACTTTTGGATTTTATGGTTTGTTGTATTGTGCAAATGAAATGAAATGAAATGAAATGAAATGAAATGAAATGAAAATCCCAAAGTGGAAAGAACATTGTTTCACGGTATACCAGCCATGACCAGGTTCTCCTCACAACAGATCTGACAAGGACTGAAAACAAAATTAAGGAAATGTAAAAAGAGTTTCAAAACAAACAAACAAACAAACAAACAAACAAAAAAAATCAATCTCCATAAATAAAGAGGATATGTCTGTAGATAAGGACATGGTTGAATCTAAATTCCACAAAGAGGCTCTCAGTGAAGTCTCCACAGCAGCAGATGGCAGCACATGAGCACAGATCAAACCTGCAGCAGATTAAAGACTAAAAAAATAGAGTTAGAGCTTGAGTCGATAGTCATATTGTGTCTGTTCCTACATGAGATGTGACTGATGTAGTGACTCCAACAGGGACTTGGATCACTCTGATCATGATGTTGATCAATGGATCAATCACTTCATTGTTGGATTGATCAGGAACTTGTTGCAGGATCTTTGCTTCACTCTTCACAATATAGATTGATTGAAAATTAATTCCTTCTCTTTTGCTTGTTTTTTTTTTTGTTTGTTTTTTTGTTTTTTGTTTGTTTTAAGTCAATTCATTGGTTTATTGACATTGTATTGATGGGTAATATGTCTCTGTTTAATTGTTTGTCTTTTTATAATTAGTTGATATATGTGATTTATTTAATAAATGTGTCATGACGTGTCTGATCTCAAACATAAATAAACCATGTGTTGTCTTATTAATTGAGAGAGTTAGATGAGATGAGCTGGATGATCACATTCTTTTTATGTTGACCTTTGTCTTCATTTTTATTGTTGATGGGATTTAAGTGAGAAAGCTGTGATCCAGCATGAAGGTGAGGTCAAAGATCATGGACAAGTTAACTGTCACAGTTAAATGAGATATAAAACGTATGAATAGGACAGAGTCAGAAAATCTGCTTTAACTTTGAATCTGATTAATAACTGACTGATGGAAGATGAAGGTTTTGTGTTTTGTGAAATAAAACATCACCAGCGTATGAGCTGATTTTATTATGCTGGGAAAAATGAGAGGTTTTTGGATTTAAAACAGAAACAATCAGGTTTCAATTAACAAGTACTGCCTGATAGACATACTTACTAGATTTGATGTACTGTATAGCCTTTATTATTGACAGGTGCAGTGTATGATGATGTATGAAGTTTTGAACCAACGTCTGGTTTGTGTGTTCAGTGAACTGTATCAGTCTCTGCAGTAGCTTCCAGCTGCAACAGTCACTTCAGTTTCTGTTCAGTCTGACTGAGGGAGGTTTTTGTACGACGCTTTTTCACTGTGTGAACACATACTGACTGTTGATGCTATGAAGACTCTGACAGTAATAAACTGCTGCATCTTCAGCCTGGACTCCACTGATGGTCAGAGTGAAGTCAGAGTTTGATCCGCTGCCTGAAAAACGACCTGGAATCCCTGATGCTCTAGTGCTAGCATAATAAATGAGAAGTTTAGGAACTCCTCCATCTCTCTGTTGGTACCAGGATAAACAATGGTAGTAGCCGCTGTAGAAGCCATTATAAACATTCTGACTGGTTCTACAGTTGATGTTGACGGTTCCTCCCAGACCAGACCTCACTGATCCAGGCTGAGTCACTGTGACCTGGCCTCTGGACTCTGAGGATACAGAGACAAAAACATAAAGCAGCTTGATGGTTTTGTGGGCTTCATTTCAGAGGGACGGATGTTGATAGAGGAGAGGAGTTTGATTCTCTGGACTTTACCTGTGAAGCAGCAGCAGAGGAGAGTCCAGATGAGGACGCAGATCAAAGTCATGTTTTTGATGAGGAGGATTTCTGTGGCTTCTGTTGTCATGAAGGACAGCTGTCAGTCATCCAGTCTTCAACTCTCAGGACTATAAGCTCTCCCAGAGCACTGGAGCATGGTGCTGCTGATGCAAAGTCACTCTCTATGGAAATGCTCTGAGTGACTCCAACAGGGACTTGGATCACTCTGATCATGATGTTGATCAATGGATCAATCACTTCATTGTTGGACTGATCAGGAACTTGTTGAAAGATTTTACAATTTCACTTTTAATCATAACTTCTTTTAAAATATCACCTTTCTTATTCCCCGTTTATTATCAAGACAGTTTTTTAGATCAGTCAGTTATTAGTATTGATCTGTAGTTATATTAATATGTTATACATTTGGGTTTTAGTTGTTTGAACAAACACAAAATCTTTCACATGCATGTTCTAATATTACCAGTTTTATTTATATTCCTGTCTGAAAAATCAGTGAAAGTCAATGGGACATTGTTTTAAAAGTAATTTAACATGAAATTAACTGTAAATAAAAGTCTAAATTCAGTCATGTTGTTGCTCTGTGTTATTTCCATTTTTCACAATGATCCAAACAGTGAATCATTGAGTTGAGTTAGTTTGTTTCAGAGTCAGAGAGCCGTGTCTCTCTACAGTCAGAGGTTTTTGTACGGCGCCTCAATGACTTTGTATCACTGTGGTGGACGTTCGGTGGAGGAACCAGACTGGAAGTTAACTGTAAGTACATTTGACTCATTTAAGAACCTGAATCTAGATTTATTGTCATTTATTTCATAACTCTAGATGTTACTGAAACATTTATTCTGCTCGTTATTTAATTTAATTGCGAGGTTCTGTAATGAGTGACTTTATGTCTTCAAACTAAAATCTGCTGCACTTCAACATTTTGTCTCCAAAGAAATTTAATTTTAATGTTATTTTGTTTTTAATTTTCTAAACTAAAGATTCCTCTGTGAAGAAAATCTCCTCCAATCTTTTTAAAGTTCAGACCAAACAGCTGACAAAACATTTCTCCTCCGTTTTACTGGATCTTTCTCAAAGTTGTTCACGTTTGTCACATTTTGGAGATCCCACTCTGTTCAAAGCTCACTGTTCTATTTAAACAGCATGATGTCTGAGTTGGATTCATTGGAGGAGTTTTAATGTGGAATTCAGTGGTTGACAATGTTCATGTTGAAGAAGCAAAGCAAACACACACCATCGAGGTCTTTTCTGTTAGAAACTGTTAAGATCCTGTAAAAGAAGAGAAACGTGACATTTTTCTCATCAAGTCAAATGTGTTGAAAGAGTCAAAGTGAGAATTAGTAGTTTGTAGATGAAACATGAAGACACCAGAGGAACAAAATGCCTCTTTCTTAGTTTCCTCTTTAGTCCTGAAACCTGTCTGTTGCCGTGGTTCAGCAGTGATGCCTGTCTGTTGCCACGGTTACCGAGCTGAGAGAGGGAAGTGAAAGACTGAAGAGCAGCTTCACCCAAACTCCCAGTTTGTCTGAGTTTTCTGTGTCTCTGTCTCTGCAGTGGGTAGAGTCCCCCCCTCCCTGACGCTGCTGCCTCCCTCCGTGGAGGAGCTGCAGCAGGGGAAGGCCACGCTCATGTGCCTGGCCAACAAGGGCTTCCCCTCAGACTGGAGTCTGTCCTGGAAGGTGGACGGCAGCAGCAGCATCAGCAACGGGGAGCAGAGCAGGAGCCCCGGGGTGCTGCAGAAGGACGGCCACTACAGCTGGAGCAGCACCCTGAGGCTCCCTGCAGACCAGTGGAGGAAGGTGGTCTCTGTGACCTGTGAGGCCAGCCAGGGCTCCCAGACTCCGCTCTCAGAGACACTGAGGAGAGACCAGTGTTCCCAGTCCTGACCTGACTCACTGGGACTCTCACACTGCTTTCACTCTCTCTCTGCTCTCTGGCTTTTCTTTCACATCTTCCAATAACAGGATTTACTGGCTTCTTGCTGTGTTTCAATGTTGTTTCACTGCTTCTAAATAATAAAGATCTGCTCATCAACTCACTTGTTCTCATGTCGACTCCGTTCAGTCGTTTTCTCTCAGTGATCCAGAGACAAACTGAGATGATCAAACACTTTTTGACTCAGTAAAGGAAGTGTAAGGTTCCATCATTTCTATCTCTATCCAGAATCCTGTTGATAAACTCAGTGAAACAAAGTGAACGTCCAGATGTTTTAGTCTCAATCAATCTGAACGTCTCATGTCTCTAACAGGTTTCTGATCCAGTCAGAACAGATCTTCCTGGAATAATAAACCTCTGTGAACATCTAATGATAAATCATCCAGTCATCTCACTGTTTCATTCATTAACTCACTAGTAGAACCTCCCTGGCCACTTTATTAGGTACACTAGTGACAACAGTCCTGTTCTAAATCTAGTCTCCATGAAGGTTGTGGTGTTCAGCTTCAGTTTCAAATGACTGAGGTGTTGATTCAACTGTGTTTTCATTTTGTAAAACTATTGAACTGACATGTGTTCCTAATATTTTGACACTGTAGTTAGTGGGCTAAGCTAAATAACAGAAACACTTTCAATTCAATCCAGTTTAACAGCATCACAATGATCATCCAGGTCAATCACCACCTTTGTGTAACTGTTTCTACATCAACTCAACATTATTTAGATGAGAATGACTTCACTGGTGTACCTAATAAACTGGACAGGGAGTTATATATCAGCCACATTCAGTTTCCAGACTGTTTCAACTGTTCATGTGTTCACTGAATGTGCATTTTGCTTCTCATTTTGGATACATTTAATAACTTTAAATGAAGGTTTCATTTGATAAATTTGAGTTTTTCTCTATAAATTTACCTTTTCATTCTTTAATGGAAATTTAATTTAATCCTCCATTCTGACTCTCCAAGGTTTCACTTCATTTGCAATGATGAAATGATGTGATAAACTGAAAGTTGATCTGAACTAATTGTCTATTAGAGACTAATAATGAGTTGGACTACAGACATCTGCTACTATCCATGATAACACACTGAACATTAATCAATAGATGTGTTTTAGATGTTTTTCTTTTTAAATGTCACAGTTAAATATGATGATATATGAATCTTTCAACCAACATCTGGTTTGTGTGTTCAGTGAACTGTATCAGTCTCTGCAGTAGCTTCCAGCTGCAACAGTCACTTCAGTTTCTGTTCAGTCTGACTGAGGGAGGTTTTTGTACGACACTTTTTCACTGTGTGAACACATCCTGACTGTTGATCCAGTGAAAACTCTGACAGTAATAAACTGCTGCATCTTCAGTCTGGACTCCACTTATGGTCAGAGTGAAGTCAGAGTTTGATCCACTGCCTGAAAAACGATCTGGAATCTCTGATGCTCTATTGCTAGCATAATAAATGAGAAGTTTAGGAACTCCTCCATCTCTCTGTTGGTACCAGTGTAAACGGTTGGAGCTATAAACATTCTGACTGGTTCTACATCTGATGGTGACGGTTCGTCCCAGACCAGATGTCACTGATGACATCTGGTCATCTGGTCTGTTTTTGATGAGGAGGATTTCTGTGGCTTCTGTTGTCATGAAGGACAGCTGTCAGTCATCCAGTCTTCAACTCTCAGGACTATAAACTCTCCCAGAGCACTGGAGCATGGTGCTGCTGATGCAAAGTCACTCTCTATGGAAATGCTCTGACTCTTTATTAAAATTAGTCAGTGATGATATTTTAGAACAGTATTTATCAATAATGTCTAACACAGTTTATTATCATGTGTTGCTGATATTTTTCTTTTAAACAATGATTATGTCACTGTTCGTAACCAGGTTTTTTAAATGAAGGCTGATTTATTTTTCAGGTGTTTCTGTAAATGGAAAGTTTGGAATGATGAGTAATTTTGATGCCAGTATTCATTTGTCTCAATTTTACCATGAATCTAAAAACTTATCATAGATGATGATGATTTCTTAAGTGTTTTGGAAACACTTGAATATTAAACTGTTTGACTAAAAGAAAGTTCTAAAAATCAGTCAACATATTAGTGAGTCGACCTTTAGTGAACTTCTCTGTGTCAGACATTCCAGTAGCCAGGTGCAGAGGGACGGTGGTAATCCAAGCAGCAGCAGTTTGTTGACTAAAGTCTGTGGTTCAGTTGTATTAAATGCAGAGCTGAAGTCCAGGAAAAGCAGCCTGTAGGTGTCTCTACTCTCCAGGTGAGTGAGAGCAGAGTGGACGACGGATGAAATGACATCCTCTACAGACCTGTTCTTCCTGTATGCATACTGGTCTGGGTCCACATTGATGTCCACCCTCTCCTTAATGTGGCCATGACCATGCATTCAAAGCTTTCATAACTATTGGAGTGAGGGCCACCGGTCGATAGTCACTCATTCTCCTGACTGCTGCACAGTTGGACTCTGGGATGATGGAAGCTGTTTACAGGGACACTGTCTCCACAGCCTGGAAGAGAGAGACGTTAAAGATCTCACACCTTAGTGAGCTGGTCTGCATAGTCCAACAGAAACCTCCCAGGGATGTTGTCTGGTCCTGCTGGTTTGCGGAGGTTGACACATTGCACAGACATCCTCATCTTGTTTCCAGACACTCTGAGTGGCAGCTCTACCTCCAGGACCGTGAGTCTGGAACAGGTAGTGGGATCAGCTGGTTCAAAGTGGGCATAGAAGGTGTTTAGGGCCTCTAGACTTTCACCAAACATCTTTTCAGAGTATTAAATCAGCAGCAGGAGTCTTTTCTAGGTGACTCCTGATCTGATGTGAGTGTTGTGAACAGGGAGTGAGCAGGGCGAGATCCTTCTTGACCTCTACCTGGATCTGACATGATGAAGAACACACACAGGCTCCTGTTGGAGGCCGGGAGACGACTGGATGTTCTCACGATGTGTTCCAGTCTGTTCTTGGTGTGAGCAGAGGATGTGATGGAGGAGGTGAGGACACTTTCGATGGTGGCTCTGTAGAACTAGGCATGAACGTTGGGGGAGACATTCATCTTGTGGAGCAGCCTGAGGAAAAAACATCCTCTGGTGAGACCGCTTGGATGAGTGTGTCTCCCATTTCAGGTCCCTGGTGATGGTGGTGCCCAGAAACCTGTACTGCAGTGTTGATGAGAAGTTGGGGGGTGTGAGGGTGAGTGTCCACACAAGTCCATCACCAACTCCACCGTCTTGTTGATGTTTAGATCCAGGGGTACCTGCAGCTGTAGCAGGTTGAGCTATAATCCACAAACAGGGCCCTGACATAGGAGTTGGGCTGGTCCAGGTGCTGGAGCACATGGTGGAGGCTGAGGTTGGTGGCGTTGTCCACAGAGTGATTTGCTCTGTAAGTTGTCACGACCCTGCTCATGGGCCGTGACAAAAAGCACAAATACACAGGAACATAACGTTCAAGAAGTTTATAACAAACAAGGATAAATAATAAGAAGGAAAGCGTACCACATACTGTAGGTGGGGTGTTGATGTCAGTGTTTATCAGTGTGTCTGGTGATGGGTGAATGTCCTCGTGTAGAATGTTAAGTGTTGGATGGAGTAAAATAATTAAGAGTCAGGACAAAGCCAACCAAACAAAACATGGTACCCTCAGGATGGAACCAAAGACAGAGAGAGAGAGATGGGAGCTGACAGCCAGGTCTTAAATAAGCCGCCCACTGGGAGACTGGCCAGGTGCTCCCTAACTGTGCTCCGCCCACCAGCCAGGTACCTCGCAGATAAAAACACACCAGAACAGGCCCCGCCAGGCAGGAGGCCGTCACACCCCCCTCCATGAGAACGGGGTTCAAAATTAAATCTCACGTTGCATTACCACATTACATTAATACCAGGACAAATATTTTTTGAGAAAACTAACCTGATGCTTGTCATCCACCAGACCCCTCCCCCCTCAGCAACGTGGAGCCAGTAAGAAGTGATTTAAGAGGAAAAAGAGAGATGACATGGATGAGACAAACCGTTTAAGGTGAAGTCAGTTACACACAGGCTAGACTAGTACGGGGCTCTGGACAGTTCATCTGCCGCTACATTTTCTGGACCCCTGAACCGAATATCTAGCCAGTATGACTAATGTGGCAACTCTTTGTGCTGCTGAAATACAACCCACTGGCACCGACATATCGGCAACATTAACTGCAACGAGAGAACGTTCCTGACCAGCAGACAAAACACCCGTCTCAATCAACTCTGCCTTCAAAATACTTTCCATGTTACCCTTCAGCTAATTATGGGGGATATCCACTTGACATTGCCATGTTCAGCTGTTGTTCCTGACTGCATCTGTCCATCAACTCCTCCGATGGAGCATTAAACTCAACCGTCTCTGCCATTACACAAAAAACAAATCAGATATTGGCATTCACAACCAATCCAAGAGACCAAAGCGAGCGCCAACACGGTGCCAACACACAACAAGTGGGCAAACCCCTCCATCTAATCTACCTGCGCTGATCTTACCCGACTCAACTCACCCCTAGTCTTCTGAACTGTGAGGGGTCCAGGAGGGGTTCAGTGATTGGTGTGAGGAAGGAGTCTCTCAAAGCTCTTCATGACCACAGATGGTCTGTAGTCATTCAGTCCTTCTTTGGATCTGGGATGATGGTGGATGCTCTGAAACAGGATGGCACAACATTCAGAGATGAACTGGTTAAAGATGTGTGAAAACACTGGTGACAGTTTAACCCGTAGTATCAGCTCCAACAGTTACTGCAGAGTTGTCCATGTTGTTGGTGATCTGGTCTAATCCCTGGCACGTCCTCTGTGGGTTGTTATGTGTCAAATTGTCCTCATGGTAGCTTTGTTAGGTTCCTCAGGTTCTCCCTCGTCTTGTTGTCCTGGTCAGCCAACGTGAAGATGAGGTGGTCAGATCTCAGAAGAGTTTCTATTTTACTTGTCATCCAGGGTTTTTGATTGGGATGAATCTGAAAGTGTTTGTCAGCAGTGAACATATCTGTTCAGTATTTAATATAAGAACCAGTGGTCTCTGTGTGTGTCTCCAACATCTGATGTTCGAACATGTCCATTAGTTGAGAGAGAACTTTCACACATAGTTTATGTATTTTATTGGTGGTTTGGACTTTTTCCTGATGGAGTGTCAGCTGGGATGAGGAGCAGTGAGAGATGGTTTGACAAGTCTAGGTGAGGGAGGGGTACAGCTCTGTGTGCATGCTGTCATATGAAGAAAGGTCCTTTATTTACAAAAGACGAACAAATTAAAAGTGAGTGGATGATACGTTAAGAGTGGACCGAGGCCAAAGTAACAAACAAAATGATCCAACCTAGAAATATTTTCACTCTCTCTCTGTCTCTTTATTTCTACCATGAGACCAACTCAACATCATTATTCTTCAGCTTCTCGTGTTTTTCATGTTTCAACACAATAAAGTTTTTTCTTCAAGTCAAATACTTTGTCTCTGTTCTTTCTTCAACAACATGATCATCATCTTGTTTTTTAATATTTCCTGAATGCATCTCATCACAGTCACATTTAATCTTTAGATCTAATTCATCAACTACAGGTAAACATCAGGTTTTATCACTTTGCAGCTACTGTCTGAGGATCATTGTCTGAGTGCAGGAAACCGATGAATTATATGTGTGTATTAAATATGTTTTCACAATCATTTTTAACCAGCTAAAACATAGTTTAATTCTAATGAATTCAATGATAGGTTTTATTTGTACTTTGACAACTTAGAATTTTTCCCTATAAATTTTGCTTTTCATCCTTTAATAGTGACTGAAACATTCTGACTCTTTCAGCTTTTATTTCACTACAATGATGAAGTTATGTGATAAACTGAAAGTTGATCTGAACTAATTGTCTGTTAGAGACTAATGATGAGTTGGACTACAGACATCTGCTACTATCCATGATAACACACACTGAACATTAATCAGTAGATGTGTTTTAGATGTTTTTCTTTTTAAATGTCACAGTTAAATATGATGATGTATGAAGTTTTTAAACAACGTCTGGTTTGTGTGTTCAGTGAACTGTATCAGTCTCTGCAGTAGCTTCCAGCTGCAACAGTCACTTCAGTTTCTGTTCAGTCTGACTGAGGGAGGTTTTTGTACGACGCTTTTTCACTGTGTGAACACATACTGACTGTTGATGCTATGAAGACTCTGACAGTAATAAACTGCTGCATCTTCAGTCTGGACTCCACTGATGGTCAGAGTGTAGTCAGATCCAGAACCTGTTCCAGTGAAACGATCTGAAATTCCAGACTGACGAGTTGATGCACATGTAATCAAAAGTTTAGGAGCTTCTCCAGGTTTCTGTTGGTACCAGTTGAAGCAGTAACTACTACTTGGATTCACTTTACATTTAATGTTGACAGACTGTCCTGGAAGAACAGACTGAGATCCAGGAGACTGAGTCAGGATTATTTGTCCTGATGAACCTGGAAAAGATGAAAAAGAGGAGAAGAGTTATTGAGACAAATCCAGCTTGGAGAAAGATGATCAAGATCCAAACAGAAGAGGATGATTTGTTGAAGATGGAGAATAGATGGAAGAAGATGAATGCTGCTTGCTTCAGTGTTTCTCCATCATTGTGCTCAACCTGGTTGCATCCTGAAGCAGCAAAGTTTTCAGCAGAGAGTCTTACCCTGAACAAGGAGCCCCAGGGTGGCCAGCAGTAGAGTCAGTGACATCATCATTGTGCTGCCGGCGTGTCAGTGGCTCTGGAAGGCCTGGACAGCCACTGATCAACACTGGCCTCTTAACGGCTGGGAGCAGAGAGGCAGGACACATATGCAAACACACAGAGTCAGTCAGCTGCAGCTGGACAACACATGGCATCATGCTTTTTCCCTCTCACTGTTAATACTCCACATATTTACATATTCACATCATGACATGTGGAGGATATTGATGGTCTGCTAGGAAACTGATCCAATAACTTGTGAACAACTTGGTTCTGGAAGATTCTCTATGTGATCATTCTTAGGGAAATTAATATTAATGACTGAATGATTATTGGTCACAAACATTTATGATGTTGATCTGTTTCTTCAGTTTGACTTTTGATGGGATTTAAGAGAGAAAACTGTGATCCAGCATGAAGCTGAGGTCAAAGGTCATCATTGATTTATCTCTTGATGACAGTTAAAAAGGAGTCAGAAAATCCACCTTGACTTTGCATGTGATTAATACCTGCCTGAGATTTGGTGGATATAAAATGGAAATAATAAAATTTGACACTGGTAAAATATCATCTCTATGATTATTCATATTTTAAGTAACTTCATTTGTGACTTATGATAAATTATGTCTTTTAACGTGCAGTGTATCATCTGTATGAAGTTTTTAACCAACGTCTAGTTTGTGTGTTCAGTGAACTGTATCAGTCTCTGCAGTAGCTTCCAGCTGCAACAGTCACTTCAGTTTCTGTTCAGTCTGACTGAGGGAGGTTTTTGTACGACGCTTTTTCACTGTGTGAACACACTCTGACTGTTGATCTCATGATAACTCTGACAGTAATAAACTGCTGCATCTGCAATCTGGACTCCACTGATGGTCAGAGTGAAGTCAGAGTTTGATCCACTGCCTGAAAAACGATCTGGAATCCCTGATGCTCTACGATTAGCCCAGTAAATGAGAAGTTGAGGAACTCCTCCATCTCTCTGTTGGTACCAGGATAAATGGTATTCGTAGCCGCTGAAGTAGTCGCCGATGTAATAAACATTCTGACTGGTTCTACAGTTGATGGTGACGGTTCCTCCCAGACCAGACCTCACTGATCCAGGCTGAGTCACTGTGACCTGGCCTCTGGACTCTGAGGATACAGAGACAAAAACATAAAGCAGCTTGATGGTTTTGTGGGCTTCATTTCAGAGGGACGGATGTTGATAGAGGAGAGGAGTTTCATTCTCTGGACTTTACCTGTGAAGCAGCAGCAGAGGAGAGTCCAGATGAGGACGCAGATCAAAGTCATGTTTTTGATGAGGAGGATTTCTGTGGCTTCTGTTGTCATGAAGGACAGCTGTCAGTCATCCAGTCTTCAACTCTCAGGACTATAAACTCTCCCAGAGCACTGGAGCATGGTGCTGCTGATGCAAAGTCACTCTCTATGGAAATGCTCTGAGTGACTCCAACAGGGACTTGGATCACTCTGATCATGATGTTAATCAATGGATCAATCACTTCATTGTTGGATTGATCAGGAACTTGTTGAAAGATTTTACAGATCACTTTTATTCTTAACTTCTTTTCATTCCCCATTTATTTTTAAGATAGTTTTTTAGATCAGTCAGTTATTAGTGTTGATCTGTAGTTATATTAACATGTTATACAATTGGGTTTTATTTGTTTGAACAAATAAAATGTCTTTCACATGCATGTTCTGATATTACCAGTTTTATATACATTCCTGTCTGAAAAATCAATGAAAGTCAATGGGATATTTTAAAAGTAATTTAACATGAAATTAACTGCAAATAAAAGTCTAAATTCAGTCATGTTATTGCTCTGTGTTATTTCCAGTTTTCACAATGATCCAAACAGTGAATCATTGAGTTAGTTTGTTTGTTTCAGAGTCAGAGAGCCGTGTCTCTCTACAGTCAGAGGTTTTTGTACGGCGCCTCAATGACTTTGTATCACTGTGGTACACGTTCGGTGGAGGAACCAGACTGGAACTTGGAAGTAAGTCAAATTTAAAGCAGTTTTATTTCAGGAGCTATTCTCTCTTTTTAGTTTCTTGACTTTTTATTCATCAGGCAAGAAAACTAATCATCTTTTCATGTAATAATTTTATATTTTTATTTCTGCACCAAGAGACAAAGTTACCTTCAGATATTTCAAACTCTTACCAATGAATCTAAAACATTAGTGTGGTTCAGAGGATAAATCCTTCCTTGTGGTTTTAATGGTAAAGTTGAATTTTGAGGGCTTGTAGGTTTAGTTCAGTCTAACAGAGTCAGAGAGCCGTGTCTCTCTACAGTCAGAGGTTTTTGTACGGCGCCTCAATGAGTTTGTATCACTGTGGTGGACGTTCGGTGGAGGAACCAGACTGGAACTTGGAAGTAAGTTTCTACTGTATTTAATACTAAATACTAGGTTATAGATGTATCTTGTTTTAGTCTTGATGTGTTTCTCTCTCCTCATGGAGGCTAACTCAGATCAGCTTTGATCACGTTTGATTTTCACGTTTGTGTCAAAGTGAAATTTCAAAGCTTGAAGTGTAGAAAGGATCAAAGTTGATTCCTCCTATGATCAGTTTCTAATGTGACATCAAAATAACTGTTGTTAGGATGGATTCAATCTGACTTTCTTCAAGTCAAACTGGACAGAGTGAAGATGAAGATGGGGATTTGTAAATGTATTTTTTATTTCACGTTGACTTTGAAATCATGTCGACAGTTTGTTAAATCATGAAGATCATTTTGTAGCAGTGAGCTGCTTTTCTCTGCTTGTTTCCACTAAATCCTTTCAAGTCATGTATGGTTGACATGTTGATGATGTTGAAGCCAAAGTTTTCTTGGAAATGTTGAGACATGTGCTTGTTTAGTTTCCAGTGTAGTTGGACATATTTCAGGTCAAAGTGGATGATGATTGTCTCTGTGCTGATATGCATGAGAGCTTTCTGAAAGGGAAGTGAAACAATGTGTGAGTGAATGAGTGGTGGAGCAGAAAAAGCATCTGACAGGAACTTGTTGAACTCTCTCACAGTAAAGGTGTCCAAGTGTCTGCTGTTTGTTTGACAGCTGTGTGCTCCCTGTCCTCCTAGGTGATGTCCGTCCCTCCCTGACGGTGCTGCCTCCCTCCGTGGAGGAGCTGCAGCAGGGGAAGGCCACGCTCATGTGCCTGGCCAACAAGGGCTTCCCCTCAGACGGGAGTCTGTCCTGGAAGGTGGACGGCAGCAGCAGCATCAGCAACGGGAGCAGAGCAGGAGCCCCGGGGTGCTGCAGAAGGACGGCCACTACAGCTGGAGCAGCACCCTGAGGCTCCCTGCAGACCAGTGGAGGAAGGTGGTCTCTGTGACCTGTGAGGCCAGCCAGGGCTCCCAGACTCCGCTCTCAGAGACACTGAGGAGAGACCAGTGTTCCCAGTCCTGACCTGACTCACTGGGACTCTCACACTGCTTTCACTCTCTCTCTGCTCTCTGGCTTTTCTTTCATATCTTCCAATAACAGGATTTACTGGCTTCTTGCTGTGTTTCAATGTTGTTTCACTGCTTCTAAATAATAAAGATCTGCTCATCAACTCACTTGTTCTCATGTCGACTCTTTTCAGTCGTTTTCTCTCAGTGATCCAAGGTCAAACTGAGATGATCAAACAGTTTGTGACTGAGTAAAGGAAGTGTAAGGTTCCATCATTTCTATCTCTATCCAGAATCCTGTTGATAAACTCAGTGAAACAAAGTGAACGTCCAGATGTTTTAGTCTCAATCAATCTGAACGTCTCATGACTCTAAATTATAGGTCTTCAACAGGGGGTCAGTGATCCCTCGGGGGTCTGCAGGGGTACTCTAGGGGAGTCACAGAATCTTTTGGTGAATACAGTTTTTCATTTATTTTTATTAATTTCCCACAAAATTAAATGAGTTTAAATCCACATTAACATGAATCATAAATATTTTAGTGACGGGATAAATGGAGGTGGTCTTTCAGTCAGCACTTCACTTCAACAGTCACCGTTTCACACAGAGCGCCACACTAGACCTGTCAATCTAATCCTCCTGCACACAGTAGGCCCCGCCCTTGTCATTGCTGATCCAATCACGAGGCTGCATATTACACCCTGATTCTGTCATGTTCCCTACATTTGGCCAAGAGTCTGTTCAGTCCCCAGATGTGATCCAGACACAGAGAAGAGAAACTAACAGTGCAGCTCGCTCCCATCAACCAACTACTAAGGCCTAAATGTTTCTGTGATTCTTTTTCTCTGCTACATTTAGCTTTTAAAAGGTAAAGGTACATATGTTTATGGCAGTTCCACCGCCTCCCTACTGTTGCACGTCTGAAATTTGAACCTGTATGATTTGAATAGCTAATACTGAATGCAAAATGATGACAACATATATTTATAAGTAGCACTAGTGTCATGATTGTGTGTCTCCGTGTCATGTTTTGAGTTTCTTGACTTCCTGTCTGTTGTGTTTCCTCATGTGTCCTTGATTACTCGTTGGTTTTTCCCCGTGTGATTGTCCTGGTTTGTATCACCTGTGTCTCCTCATCCCTCTGCCCATGTGTGTATTCATAGCTTTGCCTTCCCTTTGTTCCCTGTTGTGTTGTCGTGTTGTTTCCTGGTCATGTTTCTGTCTTGTGTTACTTCCATGCCTCAAGTTCCTGTGGTTTTTGTCTCCTAGTCTTTTGTCTCCTAGTCAGGTATCTACGTTTTGTGTTTTTGCATTTTTGACTTTTGGATTTACCTGCCTTGATTGCAGCACCTTTTGTTTCCATTTATTTTCATTAAATGCCTTCCCTCATCACCATTTTGTCCATTTTGACAACTAGGCCCAGTTTAATATAGAACACATATAGTAGGTAGGAGGTCTCTACTTGATCTCTCATCAGTTTGGGTCCTTGACCTGAAAAATGTTGAAGAGCCCTGATCTAAAAGGTTTCTGATCCAGTCAGAGCAGATAACGGAATAATGAGCCTCTGAACATTTTAAAACAAAAACTACTCGTCTATTTCTAGGACATATTTTAAATAACTTATTTTGAAAATAAACAATAAATTCTATCTTCAAAAATGCGGATTATGATGATGTATGAAGTTTTTAACCAACGTCTGGTTTGTGTGTTCAGTGAACTGTATCAGTCTCTGCAGTAGCTTCCAGCTGCAACAGTCACTTCAGTTTCTGTTCAGTCTGACTGAGGGAGGTTTTTGTACGACGCTTTTTCACTGTGTGAACACACTCTGACTGTTGATCTCATGACGACTCTGACAGTAATAAACTGCTGCATCTTCAGCCTGGACTCCACTGATGGTCAGAGTGAAGTCAGAGTTTGATCCGCTGCCTGAAAAACGACCTGGAATCCCTGATGCTCTAGTGCTAGCATAATAAATGAGAAGTTTAGGAACTCCTCCATCTCTCTGTTGGTACCAGGATAAACAATGGTAGTAGCCGCTGTAGAAGCCATTATAAACATTCTGACTGGTTCTACAGTTGATGTTGACGGTTCCTCCCAGACCAGACCTCACTGATCCAGGCTGAGTCACTGTGACCTGGCCTCTGGACTCTGAGGATACAGAGACAAAAACATAAAGCAGCTTGATGGTTTTGTGGCTTCATTTCAGAGGGACGGATGTTGATAGAGGAGAGGAGTTTGATTCTCTGGACTTTACCTGTGAAGCAGCAGCAGAGGAGAGTCCAGATGAGGACGCAGATCAAAGTCATGTTTTTGATGAGGAGGATTTCTGTGGCTTCTGTTGTCATGAAGGACAGCTGTCAGTCATCCAGTCTTCAACTCTCAGGACTATAAACTCTCCCAGAGCACTGGAGCATGGTGCTGCTGATGCAAAGTCACTCTCTATGGAAATGCTCTGACTCTCTTCTCATGTATTTTTCCGTTTGTTTGATCAAGTAGAATGTGAATGTTTTTGGTGGGAAAATGTTTATTTTTTGTCCTCTTAGATGAGTCAGCATTCAGGTCCAACTCTTAATTTTCATATTTTCTTACATTTAGTAGCAATAATTACTCTCCTGTTATTTATTGAATATAATATTTTATTCATTCTAATTGCTTTGGTAATTATGGTTTGGTTCATTGCTAATGTGGCCACTGACAGTGTATTCAGTTCCTCTGTCAAAGGTTGAGAACCTTTAAAGGATAATTAATTGATCAATCAGGAGATGATGGTGTCCCACGGTGCTTAAACATCACGGCCTTGTATGGGAAAGTCTTACTGGAGCACCCAGTGAGTAGTCTGACAGAGGAGTTTAAGTGTGCTGAGGCTAGACTGGAGATAACTCATTCAGTGGAAAGATCCAGTAGTTAAGTGTGTAGCATCCATGGCTAAAACAGGGAGGAAGTGGAATCCAAAAGATGCAGTACACGAAGCTCAGGCTGCTCTCGGGCTCAGGGATATCACAGGTCATGTACAGTAGGGTTGGCGAGAAAGAGAAAGATTTTAGTGGAGGAGATTCATAGGCAAGAGGAAGCAATGAGATGTACTAAGGCAGTGTCACAGGCTAAGCTAGGACAGTGGGTGAGCTGGGAGAGTGTAGAGAAAAGGAAGTTGAGGTGGAGAGAGCTGTGGAGCATGGCGGGTAGCAGGATTAGATTCATGATTGGGACTATTTATGATGTGCTGCCATCTCCCTAGAATCTAAACTAGTGGTTAGGGGAGTGTTCTAGTGTATGTACACTTAGCCGCATTTTGACAGGTTGCAGGGTTAGTCTCTCCCAAGAGAAATATACCTGGCTTCACAACCAGGTTCTGAAATGCTCTGCAGCTGCATTTAAGGAAAAACTGGTAGAGGTAAATTCCTTCTCTGACAGAAAGGAGAAGAGACATTTTATGATTGTACTGGATGGAAACAAGACCAGACTGGTGAGGATCAGGCATAGCATAGGTCAGCTAATGGTAGGCGGAGCCAGGAGAGCTGATGGCCAACTTAAACGGACATCTGATTGTCGCAGCACAGATAGTGAGCACCAGCACGGACCTGCTGTTATGGTCAGAAGTAGAGAAGGTCGTGTATTTTATTGAACTTACTGTCCTGTGGGAAGACAGAGTTGAGGAGGCTGATGAGCTAAAGACAGCTAGATATGCAGAGATGGCAGCAGAAGCTGAGCAGTGAGAGTGGAGGCCCGTGTGCAGCTGGTGGAGGTGCGTCGCTGTGGATTTGTGGCAAAAATCCACCATTTGTGGTCTCCTGTGTGAGTTGGGCATTTGCAGGAGAGCACAGAGGGTGGCAGTAAACAACATGTCCATGGCAGCAGAGCGAGCAAGTGAGTGACTGTGGCTGAGGAGGAAACATGCTAGACTACTGCTATTGGCTAGCCTAGTTAGCTGGTGTCTTCTTGTTGGTTGCTAGTTGGTAGCTGACTGCTAGCCTGCCGGTTGGTTTTCAGGTGGACTGGACTTCTAAATGAGGTTTGCCTCAGATCTTGGCACAAGGGATTGTAACATCTCATCCTGTGTAATAATGAATATTCATTCACATTACTGTCACAGGTTCTTGTTCTGCTGATCTCAGGTCTGCTGGAACTCTATCCTAAACATTGATAATCAGATCAGTCCTAAACTTTGGATTGACCCTCTCCCTATACACAAGAT
Organism: Mugil cephalus; assembly: GCF_022458985.1. Lineage (NCBI taxonomy): Eukaryota > Metazoa > Chordata > Actinopteri > Mugiliformes > Mugilidae > Mugil > Mugil cephalus. Next base: position 24,845,059 of record NC_061783.1, on the reverse strand, counting down.
AAACCACTTAGAAACATGAAGACCCAAACTTCTGTCTCACTCTGTGAATCAGGACCAGTCAACTTCAGTCTTTCTATGATTCTTCATGGCAGTGACATTAGGAGACATGTCAGCAATATTCACTGTTACACTGATGATACTCACCTCTACGTTGTTGTCTCCATAGATGATTCAGACCTACTAATGTCTTCCACAGGTGTCTTTGAGACATTTATGATTTTAATGAATACAAATCTTAACTCCAACAAAGCACAACACCAAACTCTGTCCTTGTGAACAGAGATTTCAATACAGTCAGACCAGTACTGCTGCACAAAGTGACCTCTCTCAGTTTTCATACTCTCCTCTATCTTTAGGTTAAAATGCTAACAGGTTTGGTTAATCACTACTCAGAGAACAGAGTACAAAACAAATAGAAAACACATATATTATACAGATGCTCATAGGATTGGTTGGATTTTAGGCATTAATGCTTAAATAGTGACTCAGAAACATTGATGCTGAGTTCTGTAATTCATTATTATTAAGACGCTTCAATAACTTTCTACAAAGACTCAAGTTGCTCGAAAACACAGCAAAGAGAGTTCTGATGGAAAAGACCCAGAAAGATCGTAGTTCTACACTTTTAGCTTCTCTTCGGTGACTCAGTGTAAAATCCACTAGAACATAAAACCCTCCTCCTTATATACAAGACTGTTAAAGGCCAAGCTCCATGGTGTCTTGAGGACCTCCTAGAACCATCTGACCCCAGTAAGACACTTCTCTCTAGTTGTTCTTCCTCCAGTTTGATAAAGTAGAATGGGAGGTAGAGCATTCAGCTACAAGGCTGCTCTCCTGTGGAAACTGTCATGATATTAACTTTAGGACCTTTTTCTCTTCATGAGATTGGATTTGGAACATTTTCTGTGACCCTGTCTGCTTTTCTTTGTGATTCCTTCTTCTATTTTGAAAGCTTCTTCCTCGGTGTTTTCTTGTCCTGCTTCACTTACTGTCTGTGTTTTCTCTCTGATTAAATGATTTTTTCTCCTTGTGTGTTCCTCCCTCATTAGTCTCACCTGGGTCTCGTTAGTCTTAGTGTGTATATATAGTCCTGTCTTTCTCTTTGTCTTGTTTTCTTTTGAGTCCTCCTCTTCTTCTGTTCCTTCATCTGTTCATGTTTCCTTGTGTTTCTGTTCAGCTCCTCCCAGATGCTTCTTCTCTGATGTTTCTCATGTTTTTGCTTTCTTGGATTAGCCTACCTCACTCTGCAGCACATTTTGTTTCCTCAGATATGAGCCTTGATGGAAGTTAAATGATCTGATCCAGTCCTTAGTGTCTATGCATGTCCTGGGTTCACTCTCTATGAAAATGCTCTGACTCTTTATTAAAATGAGTGAGTGATGATATTTTATGTCATTATCTATCAATAAATACTATATACATATAGTGATTCTTTCATATTGCTTATATTACTAAACTACATTTAGAAAGACAATATATTCCAAGTCTTCATGCAGCCACAGATATTTTATCAACTGAAGATTCTTTGCGTCATTGTTGAGAAATTAAAAGTATATCAGAGTTAACACTTTGCGTGATAACTGCTGGTGGAGATCAGCACTGGAAATATGGAAAGACATTTTGTTAATTCTTAGTGATATTAATGATTATTGATCACAAAGATGTATGATGATGGTCTGTGACTTCACTTTTCTTTTTTTAGGATGTAGGTCATGAAGCTGAGATCCAGCATGAAGCTGAGGTTAAAGGTCATCACCAAGCTTTCTCCTCAACTGTCATGATTAAGTATGATGTATAAAAGAGGAGAGAGAGAACTCACTGATGGGAAGATAACCCCTGTTATCTCTTATCTCGGATATACAAACTTCTAGCATCCAGTGACACATCAATATCAATCCCCAAAGACAAGTGGACCAGAGACATAAATAATCTACCAACAGACACTAACTGGCAAAAAATATGCAATATCACACATTCCATGACATGTAACTCTATTAATACAGTATAAAGTCCTTCATAGAACCCAGATTACCTCCCATGAACTTTAGTGCATGAGCCTCAGTCAAAGCAATACCTGTTCACTTTGCTTAGCCTCAATAGACAACTACACCCACGCCCTCTGGTACTGCCCACACATTCAAAACTTCTGGTTGGAGGTCATGAGAAGGTTATGTGAGATGCTTAGTCTCAACATCCCCATATGCCCAACCATTTCACTTCTTGGTGATCTCTCTATGTGACATATAAACCATTTCTATTAAAAAAAAAGTTTAATTTGGTAGGAAGTGTAGGAAATGCGGTCTTAATCTTTCTCTCCATCAGCAGGACTAATGCCTGTAGTAGAGCAGGGAGTGGACCTGTAACATATGAGAGCAAGCAGAGGATCTTTCTGCTTTACAATCTTCTTTGCAATTTACTCCTCTCTCTGCATGTCCATTCCTTTGGGGATGGTATGGACTTGAGGTTACTTGATGAAAGTCAAACTCTCTAACGAACTCTTGAAACTCCACACATTCAAACTGGTGTCCATTGTCTGAAATGACCTGGTCTGGGCAGGCAAAACATGCGACAAGAGTCTTTAACTTTAGCACCACCTGTGAGGCAAAGGTTGTCAGCATGTGGAGCATTTCAAGAAACCTAGAAAAGTAGTCTGACACTACCATGTAAGAGTGCTTGTTGTGGTCGCACAGGTCGACAGAAAGTCTTTTCCAGGGTCTGTCTAGTAGAGGGGTTGAGATGAGGGGCTCCCTACGCTGTGCGTGTTTCATCTCATGGCAGACATGACAAGCCTCTACTTTCTGCTGGTCCTTTTTTTTCATCAATAGTATTAAGGGCTTGTGGTCAGTGACCAACTTAAAGTTCTCACGGCCAACAAGGTACTTTTCAAACCTTTCACATGCCCAAACCCTTGCCAGAAACTCTTTTTCTATGGGGGCATATCTGGTTTCTGCCTCAGACAGACGGCGTGAGCAATAGGCAACCAGTCTCCAGCCCCCGTCATGTTGCTGGAGCAGCACACCACCAACACAATAGCGGCTGGTGTCTGCCAAAACAGCCGTAGGTCGATTCACGTCGTAGAATTTCAGTACAGGGGATGTAGACAAGATGTCTTTGACACGCTGGAAGGCCTCCTGTTGGGGCTGGTCCCACGTCCATGCAGTCTTTGATCTCAAAAGCTCATACAACGGCTGGGCCAGAGTTGACAGATGGGGAATATATTTCCCCAGGTACATGAACATCCCGAGGACAAGTTTTGAATTCTGGATGTTCTGTGGTTGAGGTAGCTGAGGATTGCTGTTCCTTTGTCAGGGTCAGGCTTTACTCCTGACTTGTCAATCACCTGGCCCAGGAATTGAAGCTGGTTCTGTCTGAACACACGCACTTGTCTCTATATTTAACTTTAAGCCGGCCAACTTAGTTCTCTCCAGTACCTTGTTTAGGTGCTGGTCACGCTGTTCTGCAGTGTTGCCATACACGAGTATATCATCCATGTAGACAGCTACTCCCTCAAGACCATTTAGGGTCTCAGCCATCTTTCGCTGGAAAATCTCTTAAGCAGTTGCGATGCCAAAAGCCGTTTGAAGCCGGTTAACTTGCTCCTTTCTGGATGTAAAGATATCTGCCAAAACCCAGAGGCAGCGTACAGTGATGTAAACATGGTGGCGCCACTCAGCTTTGCATTGATTTCCTCAGCAGTTGGAAGGACGTACCTCTCTCTCTCTTTACAGCCTCGTTTAACTGTTTCAGGTCCACACAGATGCGAATTTTGCCATTTCGCCTTGCAGCTGACACCATGGGTGCACACCAATCTGTGGGCTCTGTCACTTTCTCAATGACTCCGTTCTCCTCCATACGCTGGATTTCCTCTTTTACTTTCTGCATGAGAGTCAAGGGGACCTTCGTGCTGTGTGCACTGCATAAGGATAAACGTTCTTTTTTAACTGAATTTTAACAGGCTCTGTCTTGAGAGTCCCATGCTAACCAAAAGCATTGTGCACGTCCTCAATGCACTTAACCAGCCCCATTTTACATGCTGTGTCTCTGCCTTACAGATTGTTTGCGGTCTGGCTATGTATGACATACAGCGGGAATGAGCAGAGCTTCTCTTTGTATTTTTGGAAATATGGTGTCTGTGTAACAGTCTCTGCCTCTGTCACCTCTCTGATTCACTGGCTGTGGCACACTCTTTCCCAATGACCCACCTTTTGCGTGTATTCCATGTATACTTTTTGATTCCGTCTGTTCCCCACTTTCTTCTTTTTATTTTTCCACTTCTGTTTTCCTCAGTATGAGGATTTAGTGTGTACGATTCTCTCTACTGCGGCGCATGCCGCCCCCTGTTGGTGTACTTGCATAGTCACCTCCTGGACAGTTGGGGTAATGTAAACTTTGCCTCCAACTGCAGTTTACGATACAGCTTTGTCATTTATGCCCACAACTATACGGCCTCTGATGTGCTCCTCTCTGTGTGTTCCAAAGTCACAATGTTCTGACAGGTCATAGAGAGCTCTGATAAAAGTTTCGCATTTCTCCCTTCCCGTTGTACTCTCTGATGAAAACAGGCATGTCATGGATTACATTCCTTTTGGTGGAGAAGTATTCATTCAAGCTCTCCGGGGGATTAAACTCCCTGAAGCCGTGTGTCTATCACGAACTTCTGACACCATGTAAAGTAGTGTGATGTCCACATGAACTTTGAACTATAATAACGCTTTACTGGTGACTCTCAGAACAAGCACAATCAGACATGAGCACAAGCATACAGGTGTCAACTTAGCAGGTACACCGGAACAGCAACAAATCAAGCGGGAGGAGCAGTGTCAACAAGATGATTTACGGCAGCCTTTACGACGGCTGCCTCAGTTCATTGCTGTCGTAACCCGTATTAAAGGCTGTCCATTCCCATATAAGAGTCCTCATATGACAGTGATCGTTCTTAGTGATTTTAATGTTAATGAGTGAATGATTATTACAAATATTTATTATGTTGATCTGTGTCTTCAGTTTTACTTTTGGTTGGATTTAAGTGAGAAACTTATTTCTTCTCCAAGCTTTTCTCATTAACTGTCACAGTTTAATGTATGAAATAGGGAGAGAACTTCAACTTTGGATCTGATTCTAATTTGTATATAGTGTCCTTTTAATTTGTTTGTTGTACATGCCTTGTCTAGTTTAGTTATTTATTGAATATTTATCTTTTGCACTGACGGAAGAGCTGTACCTCAATTTCGTTGTGCAATGTATGTTGTTATATGTTACCATGCAATGACAATAAAGACTCTAATCTAATCTAATCTATCTATTTGACTGATGGAAGATGAAGGTTTTGTGAAATGTAAAACAACATCATCATCATATGACCTGAGTTTATGATGTTGGGAAGGATGAGAGGTTGATGGATTTAAAGTCAGGTTTAAATAAAAATTGAGTATCTGCTAAACATGATTAGTTATATTAATGTACTCAATGTAAAACGTAATGCTGACAGATGCAGATTATGATGTGTATGAACTTTTAAACCAGCATCTGGTTTGTGTGTTCAGTGAACTGTATCAGTCTCTGCAGTAGCTTCCAGCTGCAACAGTCACTTCAGTTTCTGTTCAGTCTGACTGAGGGAGGTTTTTGTACGACGCTTTTTCACTGTGTGAACACATACTGACTGTTTATGCTATGAACACTCTGACAGTAATAAACTGCTGCATCTTCAGTCTGGACTCCACTGATGGTCAGAGTGAAGTCATAGTTTGATCCACTGCCTGAAAAACGATACAGAATCCATGATGCTCTATAGCTAGCCCGATAAATGAGAAGTTTAGGAACTCCTCCATCTCTCTGTTGGTACCAGGCTAAATAGTGGTAGTAGTAGTAGTTGTTGTAATAAACATTCTGACTGGTTCTACAGTTGATGGTGACGGTTCCTCCCAGACCAGACCTCACTGATCCAGACTGAGTCACTGTGACCTGGCCTCTGGACTCTGAGGATACAGAGACAAAAACATAAAGCAGCTTGATGGTTTTGTGGGCTTCATTTCAGAGGGACGGATGTTGATAGAGGAGAGGAGTTTGATTCTCTGGACTTTACCTGTGAAGCAGCAGCAGAGGAGAGTCCAGATGAGGACGCAGATCAAAGTCATGTTTTTGATGAGGAGGATTTCTGTGGCTTCTGTTGTCATGAAGGACAGCTGTCAGTCATCCAGTCTTCAACTCTCAGGACTATAAACTCTCCCAGAGCACTGGAGCATGGTGCTGCTGATGCAAAGTCACTCTCTATGGAAATGCTCTGAGTGACTCCAACAGGGACTTGGATCACTCTGATCATGATGTTGATCAATGGATCAATCACTTCATTTTTGGATTGATCAGGAACTTGTTGCAGGATCTTTGCTTCACTTTTCACATCATAGATTGATTCAAAATTGATTCCTTCTCTTTTTCTTGTTTTTCTAAGTCAATTTATCAGAGTACGGATCAAGAATATACCTGGACTTCATTTTTATTTCATATTTTTTCTTTTATAAGTCTGATATTTGCATAAATTGTTGAATGTGTCATGATATTTCATAGTTTTACAGTTTCTCATCTCTGTCTTACAAATAAATGAAAGTCAGTGGGACATTTTAAAATTAATTTAACATAAATTAACTCTAAATAAAAGTCTAAATTCAGTCATGTTGTTGCTCTGTGTTATTTCCATTTTTCACAATGATCCAAACAGTGAATCATTGAGTTGAGTTAGTTTGTTTCAGAGTCAGAGAGCCGTGTCTCTCTACAGTCAGAGGTTTTTGTACGGCGCCTCAATGACTTTGTATCACTGTGGTGGACGTTCGGTGGAGGAACCAGACTGGAAGTTAACTGTAAGTACATTTGACTCAATTAACAACCTGAATCTAGATTTATTGTCATTTATTTCATACCTGTAGACATTACTAAATCATTTGATCTGCTCGTTGTCATTTCATTTAATTGCAGTGATTCTAGAATGAGTGACTTTATGTCTTCAGACTCAAATCTGCTTCACTTCAACATTTTGTCTGAAAAGAAATTCAATGTGAAGGTTATTTTGTAATTACTCTCTAAAGTAAAGTTTCCTCTGTGAAGAAAATCTCCTCCAATCTTTTTAAAGTTCAGACCAAACAGCTGACAAAACATTTCTCCTCGATTTCACTGGATCTTTCTCAAAATTTTTCATGGCTCATATTTTGTAGATCTCAATCTGTTAAAAGCTCACTGTTCTATTTAAACAGCATGAAGTCTGAGTTGGATTCATTTGAGGACTTTTAATGTGGAATTCAGTGGTTGACAATGTTCATGTTGAAGAAGCAAAGCAAACACACACCATCGAGGTCTTTTCTGTTAGAAACTGTTAAGATCTTGTAAAAGAAGAGAAACGTGACATTTTTCACATCGAATCAAATGTGTTGAAAGAGTCAAAGTGAGAATTAGTAGTTTGTAGATGAAACATGAAGACACCAGAGGAACAAAATGCCTCTTTCTTAGTTTGCTCTTTAGTCCTGAAATGTTGTCCTGTCTGTTGCCGTGGTTCAGCAGTGATGCCTGTCTGTTGCCACGGTTACCGAGCTGAGAGAGGGAAGTGAAAGACTGAAGAGCAGCTTCACCCAAACTCCCAGTTTGTCTGAGTTTTCTGTGTCTCTGTCTCTGCAGTGGGTAGAGTCCCCCCCTCCCTGACGGTGCTGCCTCCCTCCGTGGAGGAGCTGCAGCAGGGGAAGGCCACGCTCATGTGCCTGGCCAACAAGGGCTTCCCCTCAGACTGGAGTCTGTCCTGGAAGGTGGACGGCAGCAGCAGCATCAGCAACGGGGAGCAGAGCAGGGCCCCGGGGTGCTGCAGAAGGACGGCCACTACAGCTGGAGCAGCACCCTGAGGCTCCCTGCAGACCAGTGGAGGAAGGTGGTCTTTGTGACCTGTGAGGCCAGCCAGGGCTCCCAGACTCCGCTCTCAGAGACACTGAGGAGAGACCAGTGTTCCCAGTCCTGACCTGACTCACTGGGACTCTCACACTGCTTTCACTCTCTCTCTGCTCTCTGGCTTTTCTCTGTCTCTTTATTTCTACCATGAGACCAACTCAACATCATTATTCTTCAGCTTCTCGTATTTTTCATATTTCAACACAATAAAGTTGTTTTTTCTTCAAGCCAAATACTTTGTCTCTGTTCTTTATTCAACAACATAATCATCATCTTGTTTTTTAATATTTCCTGAATGCATCTCATCACAGTCACATTTAATATTTAGATCTAATTCATCAACTACGGGTAAACATCAGGTTTTATCACTTTGCAGCGACTGTTTGAGGATCAGTGTCTCAGTTCAGGAAACCAATGAATTATATGTGTGTATTAAATATGTTTTTTTCAATCATTTTTAACCAGTTAGAATATACTTTAATTCTAGTAAATGTAATAATAAGTCATTAACGTTTCATTTGTAATTTGAGGGAATTTGATAACTTTAAGTTTTTCTCTATAAATTTAACTTTTCATCCTTTAATAGTGACTGAAACATTCTGACTCTTTCAGGTTTTATTTCACTACAATGATGAAGTTATGTAATAAACTGAAAGTTGATCTGAACTAATTGTCTGTTAGAGACTAATAATGAGTTGGACTACAGACATCTGCTACTATCCATGATAACACACACTGAACATTAATCAATAGATGTGTTTTAGATGTTTTTCTTTTTAAATGTGACAGTTAAATATGATGATGTATGAAGTTTTTAACCAACGTCTGGTTTGTGTGTTCAATGAACTGTATCAGTCTCTGCAGTAGCTTCCAGCTGCAACAGTCACTTCAGTTTCTGTTCAGTCTGACTGAGGGAGGTTTTTGTACGACGCTTTTTCACTGTGTGAACACCCACTGACTGTTGATGCTATGAACACTCTGACAGTAATAAACTGCTGCATCATCAACCTGGATTCCACTGATGGTCAGAGTGAAGTCAGAGTTTGATCCACTGCCTGAAAAACGATCTGGAATCCCTGATTCTCTACGATTAGTCCAGTAAATGAGAAGTTTAGGAACTCCTCCATCTCTCTGTTGGTACCAGGCTAAACGGTGGATAGAGCTGTAAACATGAACATTCTGACTGGTTCTACAGTTGATGGTGACGGTTCCTCCCAGACCAGACCTCACTGATCCAGGCTGAGTCACTGTGACCTGGCCTCTGGACTCTGAGGATACAGAGACAAAAACATAAAGCAGCTTGATGGTTTTGTGGGCTTCATTTCAGAGGGACGGATGTTGATAGAGGAGAGGAGTTTGATTCTCTGGACTTTACCTGTGAAGCAGCAGCAGAGGAGAGTCCAGATGAGGACGCAGATCAAAGTCATGTTTTTGATGAGGAGGATTTCTGTGGCTTCTGTTGTCATGAAGGACAGCTGTCAGTCATCCAGTCTTCAACTCTCAGGACTATAAACTCTCCCAGAGCACTGGAGCATGGTGCTGCTGATGCAAAGTCACTCTCTATGGAAATGCTCTCAGTGACTCCAACAGGGACTTGGATCACTCTGATCATGATGTTGATCAATGGATCAATCACTTCGTTTTTGGATTGATCAGGAACTTGTTGAAAGATTTTACAATTTCACTTTAATATGTATCTTCTTTTAAAATATCTCTTATTGTCCATTCATTTTTGAATCAGTTTTTTTTAGATCAGTCAGTTCTCAGTGTTGATCTGTAGTTATATCAATATTCTATACATTTGGGTTTTTATCTGTATGAATGAATAAAATGTCTTGCATGTGCATGTTATCATATTACCAGTTCTATCAACATTTCTGTCACAAAATTCAATGAAAGTCAATGGGACATTTTAAAAGTAATTTAACATGAAATTAACTGTAAATAAAAGTCTAAATTCAGTCATGTTGTTGCTCTGTGTTATTTCCAGTTTTCACAATGATCCAAACAGTGAATCATTGAGTTGAGTTAGTTTGTTTCAGAGTCAGAGAGCCGTGTCTCTCTACAGTCAGAGGTTTTTGTACGGCGCCTCAATGAGTTTGTATCACTGTGGTACACGTTCGGTGGAGGAACCAGACTGGAAGTTAACTGTAAGTACATTTGACTCATTTAAAAACCCAAATCTAGATTTATTGTCATTTATTTCATAGCTATAGATGTTACTGAAACATTTATTCTGCTCGTTGTTATTCATTTAATTGGGAGGTTCAGTAATGAGTGACATTATGTCTTCGAACTCAAATCTGCTTCACTTCAACATTTTGTCTCAAAAGAGATTTAATTTTACTGTTATGTTGTTTTTAACGTCTAAACTAAAGTTTCCTCTCTGAAGAAAATCTGCTCCAATCTTTTTAAAGTTTAGACCAAACAGCTGACAAAACATTTCTCCTCGATTTCACTGGATCTTTCTCAAAATTTTTCATGGCTCATATTTTGTAGATCTCAATCTGTTAAAAGCTCACTGTTCTATTTAAACAGCATGATGTCTGAGTTGGATTCATTTGAGGAGTTTTAATGTGGAATTCAGTGGTTGACAATGTTCATGTTGAAGAAGCAAAGCAAACACACACCATCGAGGTCTTTTCTGTTAGAAACTGTTAAGATCCTGTAAAAGAAGAGAAACGTGACATTTTTCACTTCGTGTCAAATGTGTTTTAAAGAGTCAAAGTGAGAATTAGTAGTTTGTAGATGAAACATGAAGACACCAGAGGAACAAAATGCCTCTTTCTTAGTTTCCTCTTTAGTCCTGAAACCTGTCTGTTGCCGTGGTTCAGCAGTGATGCCTGTCTGTTGCCACGGTTACCGAGCTGAGAGAGGGAAGTGAAAGACTGAAGAGCAGCTTCACCCAAACTCCCAGTTTGTCTGAGTTTTCTGTGTCTCTGTCTCTGCAGTGGGTAGAGTCCCCCCCTCCCTGACGCTGCTGCCTCCCTCCGTGGAGGAGCTGCAGCAGGGGAAGGCCACGCTCATGTGCCTGGCCAACAAGGGCTTCCCCTCAGACTGGAGTCTGTCCTGGAAGGTGGACGGCAGCAGCAGCATCAGCAACGGGGAGCAGAGCAGGAGCCCCGGGGTGCTGCAGAAGGACGGCCACTACAGCTGGAGCAGCACCCTGAGGCTCCCTGCAGACCAGTGGAGGAAGGTGGTCTCTGTGACCTGTGAGGCCAGCCAGGGCTCCCAGACTCCGCTCTCAGAGACACTGAGGAGAGACCAGTGTTCCCAGTCCTGACCTGACTCACTGGGACTCTCACACTGCTTTCACTCTCTCTCTGCTCTCTGGCTTTTCTCTGTCTCTTTATTTCTACCATGAGACCAACTCAACATCATTATTCTTCAGCTTCTCGTGTTTTTCATGTTTCAACACAATAAAGTTTTTTCTTCAAGTCAAATACTTTGTCTCTGTTCTTTCTTCAACAACATTATCATCATCTTGTTTTTTAATATTTCCTGAATGCATCTCATCACAGTCACATTTAATCTTTAGATCTAATTCATCAACTACAGGTAAACATCAGGTTTTATCACTTTGCAGCTACAGTCTGAGGATCAGTGTCTCAGTTCAGGAAACTAATGAATTATATGTGTGTATTAAATATGTTTTCACAATCATTTTTAACCAGCTAAAATGTACTTTAATTCTAGTAAATGTAATAATAAATCTGTGGTGGGTAGAGCTCCCCCTCCCTTCTCTGCCTGTTGGGCCACACCCCCTCCAATCAGTGATTCCCAACAGGTGAGGCCATCACCTCCTGGTTCTATTTAAATGTAGCTGCAGGCAGTGGTAGGTTTTTGCCTCACGCTCTCCTGACCCTGCATCTGTTCCATGAATGACGATGTCTAGTCAAAGTATGCTCTTGGTCTTTCTGTCAAACATACTTCTGGCACATGCTCTTAGTTCTTCCCTTGCATCTGTATAGGTGAGAGACTGAGCACTAAAGGGGACTAGTCACCGCGCTCCCTCCCCCCGTCTGTGCAGCGCTCGTCATGTGTGGATGTGTGACTGTATAATATTCAACTCCAGGAACGGAGAAGTGATGTGGGCTCCTGCTGCTGTAGATGAGCTCTAGTCACTGCTGCTTTTGCCCCTTTTTCAAAATATATTTTGTGTACTTATGGTTACCTTGGTTCATTTAGTGTTTTCATTATAAATTGTGTTAAGGGAGCTTTGTTTTCTCCCCAGTCCAGTTAGTCGGTTTAGTGTTTTTGTTTCTTGGTTTCTATGTTTTTTTTTTCCAGTTAATTCTGTTCTGGGGTTCTGTCAGTGCCAGTACAGGTGGGCTGGTCATAGGTGTGCAGGTGGTGGCTCACTGGGTGGAGGGTTTCCTTATTTCAGTTTTATTTGCATGTTTTATGTTATAATTTGTGTCTTTTGCTTTGCAGTGTGTGTGACCCCCCTTGGGATAGCTGCTGGTGGTGGCCCCTCTCCCCTTCACTCCCCCACCCCTGTAGGCCTCTCTGACAGTCACCTTGTGCTGGTAAACACTTCAGTGGAGTGACATTTTAGCATGTAGAGATATTTTTGTGATACAACCTTATTTTTAAGCCCAGTCCTCCTCCTATTTAACTGATGTCAGATTTACTTCTAAATAAAAATTAAATTGTTCACAACTAGAAATTCACCTCTGCTCATTTTCTCCTTGAAACATAAGAACCTGTATTCAGTGTTTTATTCTCTGGGTGAAAGTCCCAGAGTGGCGTTGTGGCATGGTCAGGGGTGTACAGCTGCCCCGGTTACAAGTCATTTGGGTTTTAGTTTTAATTTGAGGGAATTTAATAACTTTGAGTTTTTCTCTATAAATTTAACTTTTCATCCTTTAATAGTGACTGAAACATTCTGACTCTTTCAGGTTTTATTTCACTACAATGATGAAGTTATGTGATAAACTGAAAGTTGATCTGAACTAATTGTCTATTAGAGACTAATAATGAGTTGGACTACAGACATCTGCTACTATCCATGATAACACACACTGAACATTAATCAACAGATGTGTTTTAGATGTTTTTCTTTTTAAATGTCACAGTTAAATATGATGATGTATGAAGTTTTTAACCAACGTCTGGTTTGTGTGTTCAGTGAACTGTATCAGTCTCTGCAGTAGCTTCCAGCTGCAACAGTCACTTCAGTTTCTGTTCAGTCTGACTGAGGGAGGTTTTTGTACGACGCTTTTTCACTGTGTGAACACCCACTGACTGTTGATGCTATGAAAACTCTGACAGTAATAAACTGCTGCATCTTCAGTCTGGACTCCACTGATGGTCAGAGTGAAGTCAGAGTTTGATCCACTGCCTGAAAAACGATCTGGAATCCCTGATTCTAATTGATCAGCAAGATAAATGAGAAGTTTAGGAACTCCTCCATCTCTCTGTTGGTACCAGGATAATGCAATATCAGCATCAACATCCTGACTGGTTCTACAGGTGATGGTGACGGTTCCTCCCAGATCAGACCTCACTGATCCAGGCTGAGTCACTGTGACCTGACCTCTGGACTCTGAGGATACAGAGACAAAAACATAAAGCAGCTTGATGGTTTTGTGGGCTTCATTTCAGAGGGACGGATGTTGATAGAGGAGAGGAGTTTGATTCTCTGGACTTTACCTGTGAAGCAGCAGCAGAGGAGAGTCCAGATGAGGACGCAGATCAAAGTCATGTTTTTGATGAGGAGGATTTCTGTGGCTTCTGTTGTCATGAAGGACAGCTGTCAGTCATCCAGTCTTCAACTCTCAGGACTATAAACTCTCCCAGAGCACTGGAGCATGGTGCTGCTGATGCAAAGTCACTCTCTATGGAAATGCTCTGACTCTTTATTAAAATGAGTCAGTGATGATATTTTAGAACAGTATCTATCAATAATGTCTAACACAGTTTATTATCATGTGTTGCTGATATTTTTCTTTTAAACAATGATTTATGTCACTGTTACTAACCAGGTTTTTTAAATGGAGGCTGATTAATTTTTCAGGTGTTTCTGTAAATGGAAAGTTTGGAATGATGAGTAATTTTGATGCCAGTATTCATTTGTCTCAATTTTACCATGAATCTAAAAACTTATCATAGATGATGATGATTTCTTAAGTGTTTTGGAAACACTTGAATGTTAAACTGTTTGACTGAAGGAAAGTTCTTTAAATCAGTCAACAGATTAGTGAGTCGACCTTTAGTGAACTTGTCTGTTTCAGACATTTCAGTAGCCAGGTCCAGAGGGACGGTGGTAATCCAAGCAGCAGCAGTTTGTTGACTAAAGTCTGTGGTTCAGTTGTATTAAATGCAGAGCTGAAGTCCAGGAAAAGCAGCCTGTAGGTGTTTCTACTCTCCAGGTGAGTGAGAGCAGAGTGGACGACAGATGAAATGACATCCTCTACAGACCTGTTCTTCCCGTATGTATACTGGTCTGGGTCCACATTGATGTCCACCCTCTCCTTAATGTGGCCATGACCATGCGTTCAAAGCTTTTCATAACTATTGGAGTGAGGGCCACCGGTCGATAGTCACTCATTCTCCTGACTGCTGCACAGTTGGACTCTGGGATGATGGAAGCTGTTTACAGGGACACCGTCTCCACAGCCTGGAAGAGAGAGACGTTAAAGACCTCACACCTTAGTGAGCTGGTCTGCACAGTCCAACAGAAACCTCCCAGGGATGTTATCTGGAGGTTGACACATTGCAGAGAGGTCCTCATCTTGTTTCCAGACACTCTGAGTGAGTCTGGAACAGGTAGTGGGATCAGCTGGTTCAAAGTGGGTATAGAAGGTGTTTATGGCCTTTAGACTTTCACATAACATCTTTTCAGAGCATTAAATCAGCTGCAGGAGTCTTTTCTAGGTGACTCCTGATCTGATGGGAGTGTTGTGAACAGGGATGTTGTGAACAGGGTGTGATGCCCCCCGAGATCCTTCAAGACCTCTACCTGGATCTGACATGATGTAGAACACACACAGGCTCCAGTTGGAGGCCGGGAGATGACTGGATGTTCTCACGATGTGTTCCAGTCTGTTCTTGGTGTGAGCAGAGGATGTGATGGAGGAGGTGAGGACACTTTCGATGGTGGCTCTGTAGAACTGGGCACGAACGTTGGGGGAGACGTTCATCTTGTGGAGCGGCCTGAGGAAAAAACATCCTCTGGTGAGACCGCTTGGATGAGTGTGTCTCCCATTTCAGGTCCCTGGTGATGGTGGTGCCCAGAAACCTGTACTGGGGTGTTGATGAGAAGTGGGGGGTGTGAGGGTGCGTGTCCACAGAAGTCCATGCCCAACTCCAGCGTCTTGTTGATGTTTAGATCCAGAGGTACCTGCAGCTGTAGCAGGTTGAGCTATAATCCACAAACAGGGCCCTGACGTAGGAGCTGGGCTGGTCCAGGTGCTGGAGCACATGGTGGAGGCTGAGGTTGATGGCGTTGTCCACAGAGTGATTTGCTCTGTAGGTTGTCACGACCTGGCTCATGGGCCGTGACAAAAAGCACAAATACACAGGAACATAACTTTCAAGAAGTTTATAACAAACGAGGATAAATAATCAGAAGGAAAGAGTTCCACATTCTGGAGGTGGGTTGTGGATGTCAGTGTTTATCAGTGTTTCTGGTGATGAGTGAATGTCCTCGTGTAGAATGTTAATTGTAGTACATGTAATAATAAATCTGTGGTGGGTAGAGCTCCCCCTCCCTTCTCTGCCTGTTGGGCCACACCCCCTCCAATCAGTGATTCCCAACAGGTGAGGCTATCACCTCCTGGTTCTATTTAAATGTAGCTGCAGGCAGTGGTAGGTTTTTGCCTCACGCTCTCCTGACCCTGCATCTGTTCCATGAATGACAATGTCTAGTCAAAGTATGCTCTTGGTCTTTCTGTCAAACATATTTCTGGCACATGCTCTTAGTACTTCCCTAGCATCTGTATAGGTGAGAGACTGAGCACTAAAGGGGACTATCACCGCGCTCCCTCCCCCTGTCTGTGCAGCGCTCGTCATGTGTGGATGTGTGACTGTATAATGTTCAACTCCAGGAACGGAGAAGTGATGTGGGCTCCTGCTGCTGTAGATGAGCTCTAGTCACTGCTGCTTTTGCCCCTTTTTCAAAATATGTTTTGTGTACTTATGGTTACCTTGGTTCATTTAGTGTTTTCATTATAAATTGTGTTAAGGGAGCTTTGTTTTCTCCCCAGACCAGTTAGTCGGTTTAGTGTTTTTGTTTCTTGGTTTCTTTGTTTTTTGAGTTAATTCTGTTCTGGGGTTCTGTCAGTGCCAGTACAGGTGGGCTAGTCATAGGTGTGCAGGTGGTGGCTCACTGGGTGGAGCGTTTCCTCATTTCAGTTTTATTTGCATGTTTTATGTTATAATTTGTGTCTTTTGCTTTGCAGTGTGTGTGACCCCCCTTCGGATAGGTGCTGGTGGTGGCCCCTCTCCCCTTCACTCCCCCACCCCTGTAGGCCTCTCTGACAGTCACCTTGTGCTGGTAAACACTTCAGTGTTGTGACATTTTAGCATATAGAGATATTTTTGTGATACAGCCTTATTTTTAAGCCCAGTCCTCCTCCTATTTAACTGATGTCAGATTTACTTGTAAATAAAAATTAAAATTGTTCACAACTAGAAATTCACCTCTCTGCTCCTTTTCTCCTTGAAACATAAGAACCTGTATTCAGTGTTTTATTCTCTGGGTGAAAGTCCCAGAGTGGCGTTGAGGTATGGTCAGGGGTGTAGAGCTGCCCCGGTTACAAGTCATTTGGGTTTTAGTTTTAATTTGAGAGAATTTAATAACTTTGAGTTTTTCTCTATGAATTTAACTTTTCATTCTTTAACGACTGAAACATTCTGACTCTTTCAGGTTTTATTTCACTACAATGATGAAGTTATGTAATAAACTGAAAGTTGATCTGAACTAATTATCTATTAGAGACTAATAATGAGTTGGACTACAGACATCTGCTACTATCCATGATAACACACACTGAACATTAATCAGTAGATGTGTTTTAGATGTTTTTCTTTTTAAATGTCACAGTTAAATATGATGATGTATGAAGTTTTTAACCAACGTCTAGTTTGTGTGTTCAGTGAACTGTATCAGTCTCTGCAGTAGCTTCCAGCTGCAACAGTCACTTCAGTTTCTGTTCAGTCTGACTGAGGGAGGTTTTTGTACAACGCTTTTTCACTGTGTAAACACATACTGACTGTTGATCTCATGACGACTCTGACAGTAATAAACTGCTGCATCTTCAGCCTGGACTCCACTGATGGTCAGAGTGAAGTTAGAGTTTGATCCACTGCCTGAAAAACGATCTGGAATCCCTGATGCTCTATTTTTAGCCCAATAAATGAGAAGTTTAGGAACTCCTCCATCTCTCTGTTGGTACCAGGCTAAAAAGTTGCCATCATTAACCCCCTGACTGGTTCTACAGTTGATGGTGACGGTTCCTCCGAGACCAGAGGTCACTGATCCAGGCTGAGTCACTGTGACCTGGCCTCTGAGTCATACTGAGTCATGATCAGGAGTAATCAAATCAATCCTAACCTTTGGATTTGTGACTCCAACAGGGACTTATTTGGTGTGAACCATAGTATCAGCTAGATATTGATGTGGTCAGTTCAGTAGTAGAGGAGGTTTTTAGTCAGCTTCATCTGCTTTGGTGTTGATTACCAACAGGTCCACTAGAGGGGCAGCAATAACATGAACTCCTAAACAGGAAGAGTTTTGTATTTATCTAGGGTCAGTGTCACTACTGGTAGTATGAGGTGATACCTGGACCCTACAGAGGCTGAACAGAGGGTCCAACTCTGTCAAGATGGGACATCAGTACATGCCATTGTCTGAAGGTTTGATGTGTCCAAACCAGGTGAGTTGTAGTATGGCTGCTGTAATGTGATCATTGGTACATTAACTGTCAACTCATTAGGTTTTGAACATTACTACATACAATTACAGGAACTCACTCACAGTTTGTGAACAGGTCTGATTAATCACCACTCACAAGGTTTTTCTGGATGGATGGATGGATGGATGGATGGATGGATGGATGGATGGATGGATGGATGGATGGATGGATGGATGGATGGATGGATGGATAATTAGATAGATTACTTTCTCATCATAGCAGTTCGGTATTTGAATACAATAAAATACAATAGAATAAAATGCTGAGATATAAAAATAAAAGCAAAGATAAAAACACAGAATAGGACAAGGACACTTAAAAAACACAAGATACAAGATACATAGGTAGATCAGGTGCAGTGGTGTAGTAGTATAATATATATAGTATATAATATGATATTATATAACAATAATAAGAAGAATATATAATAATACCAGTATATAATAGTATATGGTACTCATAATGGCAGCAGCATCAGCATGTAATAATAACAATAATAATAATAAGAAGAATAAGAATAAGAATAATGATATACACACAAATGTGTCATATGTGCAGGGTGAGTATACGTACATAACTACACTATATAATATGCAAACATGTATTAATCCAAGTATATATATATACACACACACACACACACACACACAAGATAGGATATGATACATAGTATAGGTATAATATATGCATATAAGTACTTGACTATACAATATACTTGAACTGCAAAGGTGTCAGGTAGATTAGTGCAGTTCTGTGATGGTGGCTCTGACAGAGGTAGATGAGTTGTAGAGTCTTTTTGCAGTTGGGAGAAACGATGTCTTGTATTGTTCCTTAGAGCAGCGGGTTGAATGAGTCTGTTGCTGAAGCTTGTGTTATTTTAAGATTTGTATTTGTATTATTCAAACCTCTGTTGTGTAGTTTCAGCTGTTTATCAGTTCCTCTTCAGCTGAGGGAGGTTTTTGTACGATGGTTTTTCACTGTGTGAACGAGCTGTAACTCTGCTGACAATAATAAACTCCTGAATCTTCAGTCTGAACTCTACTGATTGTCAAAGTGAAGTCAGTACCAGATCCACTTCCACTGAAACGATCTGAAACTCCAGACTGACGAGATGAAACAAAATAAATCAGGAGTTTAGGAGCTTCTCCAGGTTTCTGAAGGTACCAGTGCATAGAGCTCTGACCAGCATATTCACTGGCTTTACATTTAACGTTGACAGACTGTCCTGGAAGAACAGACTGAGATCCAGGAGACTGAGTCAGGATGATTTCTCCTGATGAACCTGGAAAAGATGAAAAAGAGGAGAAGAGTTATTGAGACAAATCCAGCTTGGAGAAAGATGATCAAAATCCAAACAGAAGAGGATGATTTGTTGAAGATGGAGAATAGATGGAAGAAGATGAATGCTGCTTGCTTCAGTGTTTCTCCATCATTGTGCTCAACCTGGTTGCATCCTGAAGCAGCAAAGTTTTCAGCAGAGAGTCTCACCCTGAACAAGGAGCCCCAGGGTGGCCAGCAGTAGAGTCAGTGACATCATCATTGTGCTGCCGGCGTGTCAGTGGCTCTGAAAGGCCTGGACAGCCACTGATCAACACTGGCCTCTTAACGGCTGGGAGCAGAGAGGCAGGACACATATGCAAACACACAGAGTCAGTCAGCTGCAGCTGGACAACACATGGCATCATGCTGTTTCCCTCTCACTGTTTATACTCCACATATTTACATATTCACATCATGACATGTGGAGGATATTGATGGTCTGCTAGGAAACTGATCCAGTGACTTGTGAACAACTTGGTTCTGGAAGATTCTCTATGTGATCATTCTTAGTGAAATTAATATTAATGACTGAATGATTATTGATCACAAACATTTATGATGTTGATCTGTGTCTTCAGTTTGACTTTCGGTTGGATTTAAGTGAGAAAGTTTTTCGTTAATCTCCAAGCTTTCCTCATTAACTGTCACAGTTTAATAGGATGCATAAAATAGGGAGAGAATTTTGACTTTGGATCTGATAAATAACTGCTGCAACAGTCACTTCAGTTTCTGTTCAGTCTGACTGAGGGAGGTTTTTGTACGACGCTTTTTCACTGTGTGAACACACTCTGACTGTTGATCTCATGATAACTCTGACAGTAATAAACTGCTGCATCTTCAGCCTGGACTCCACTGATGGTCAGAGTGAAGTCAGAGTTTGATCCGCTGCCTGAAAAACGACCTGGAATCCCTGATGCTCTACTGCTAGCAAGATAAATGAGAAGTTTAGGAACTCCTCCATCTCTCTGTTGGTACCAGGCTAAATCGTTGCCACCATTAACCCTCTGACTGGTTCTACAGTTGATGTTGACGGTTCCTCCCAGACTAGAACTCACTGATCCAGGCTGAGTCACTGTGACCTGGCCTCTGGACTCTGAGGATACAGAGACAAAAACATAAAGCAGCTTGATGGTTTTGTGGGCTTCATTTCAGAGGGACGGATGTTGATAGAGGAGAGGAGTTTGATTCTCTGGACTTTACCTGTGAAGCAGCAGCAGAGGAGAGTCCAGATGAGGACGCAGATCAAAGTCATGTTTTTGATGAGGAGGATTTCTGTGGCTTCTGTTGTCATGAAGGACAGCTGTCAGTCATCCAGTCTTCAGCTCTCAGGACTATAAACTCTCCCAGAGCACTGAAGCATGGCGCTGCTGATGCAAAGTCACTCTCTATGGAAATGCTCTGACTCTCTCGTCATGTCTTTTTCCATTCGTATAATCTGGTAAAATGTTCTCTTTGTCTTCTTAATACAAGAAAATTCTTTATTTATCCCACTTATGAAATGTTAATCAGTTTTTCTGTATCAGACAGTTCAATGATACGATAAGTAAAAATTAACAAAGTACAAAAAAACTAAATTAAATACATCATCCCTCCACAGAGTCATAGAAGGACCTCTGCAGTACTTTCTAACTTTAGAATTATTTAAATGTTCTTAGCAGGTCGAGTCTGCTCTGGTGTAGTGTTGTCACACCGGTCTTGTGTTGTGTTCAAGTCAGTGTTTGTTTCTCCAGAAATCCACCACCAGCTCCTTAGTTTCACCCACATTCAGCTGGAGGCAGTTTTCCTGTTCACAGACTAGAAAGTCTCTAATGAGTCCTCTGTAATCTCCATCTTCCCCAGCCTAGATGTGGCCAAGTCCACAGAGTATTTCTAGATATTAAAGCTGGTTCAGAGGCGTCTAAAATCATCACTGTAGACGGAGAAGTGGAAAGGAGCCAAGACAGTTCCCTGAGGACGACCACATCCACTCCCGTGTCCAACACCTTAGTTCATGAATCAGTTTTTTGGTGTTAATCTGGATTTTCTCTGCAATAAATGTTGATACAACAATTACAAGAAGTGTTATAGAGACGCCATCAAGTCTTGCTTTTGTCTTTTTACCTTAGGATTCTGAACACAGTGACACTCAAAGTTGACCAGAAGAAGACATAAATGTTCAAACATATTTTCAATTCATAGGTATGTGGTTTGGGACTCAGCTCAAGCTCAACTTGAAAGAACATGTAGTGTCACCAGTTTTTTGTTTTTTAAGATGCGTCACACGTTTGAGATGCAGTGTATATGTAATGTTCTTTACCTAAAGAGTCCTTCTAAATTTAAACCTTAAAAATCTCTAAGTGTTAAAAAATGGGGAGGGTACCTATGTTCCCCGGGTCCCTAACCTTTTTTTTTTAATAAAAAAACAGTCACATATAAAGTGGGGAACATAGGGATGATCCCGGAAAATGATTGAACACAATCAAATCAGAAGCTGTTTCACTGAATAAATGGCGTTAAATCTGTTGAATTTATTTAAATGCTAGTTCAAGTGTCTTTCTCAACAAACCGGTCCACATTCAACAGAATTAGTGTAAAAGTGTATTGAAGTCCATGACAACAAATACGAAATAGATTCTAGGAAAAATAGGAGCAGTTTATCAATGTTATTTAAATGAGTGAAATGCAGAAGTGTTTCCTAGATTTAGCAAGTGAATTAAATGCATCATGGAAGTATATATGTTTTATTTGTTTTGATGACATGTACACTTGTTACAATATAACTTGATTTTATTTTTTTCTAAAATTTGTTCATTGATTTTTCTTTTCCATAAACCGAACACTACAAAGATAACACCCACGGCAATAAAAAAAAAAAACATAATCCACATAAAAAAAAGATAAAAACATAAATACATATAAAAACACAGAACTCAATGCAGACTCACAATCATAAAGCCAAGACCTCCTCCATGTCTGTATTTTTAATGATGTCCAAGAAGTTCTCCCAATGTTCATAGAACTAGGAGGTCCTTTTCTTCATAACATAAGTGAGTTCCTTAACCAGAGTCCAATAGAGGGGCAATCAACATTCCTCCAACATAGAGCGAAGGAATGTCTGGCCTTAAGCAAACTAAGGTCCATTTTCTTCTCCTTAATTGATCATGTACAATTACTGGGATATATACCAAGTATGCACAGTTTAGGACAAAGAGGTATAGAAGAGGAAGAAACCTGAGATATATAACACACCACAGAGCTCCAGAAATGTTGGACCTCTTTGCAATCCCACAGACAGCGATAAAGTGCGCCCTCGTATATGTTGCACTTATAGCACGAATCTGTGTTATTAGGATCAAACTTATTCAATGTTTCCTGTATAATTGTGTGTGTAATTGTATTGTATTAGTTTTAACCTAGTGTTAATGGTCTGTGTTTGAGCTTTAGAACATATAGAACCCCACTCCTCCTCCGTCATATCCTCTTATAGATCTTGAATCCATTTCTCTCATTTACTATAACTATCATGATCTTATACAATATCACAATTAGGCCTTTAGCTAAACAATTTTGAGTACAAAAAGTTTCTAGAGTGGAGAAGCCTGGATGCTGTAATGAATTATTCAAGCGTGATCTAATAAAACTTGTAGATATTTGAAAAAGTGAGTCTGTGGCATATCATATCTCACCCTTAAGTCTTGAAATGATAACAAGTTACCACCAACATATAGGTCACCTAGTTTGGTTAAACCTTTATCAAACCACCGCCTAAACCCCCCGTCCTTCACTGCAGCTCTGAAATACTCATTACCCCAGATTGGTGCAAAACAGGAGAGCACGGGAGTGTCCCCCACATGTTTGTGCACCTCAAACCAGATACCAATAGTATTTTTAGTTGTTATTTTGTTTGTTTGTTTGTTTTTTTAAGCAAAGGATTGGTTGTGTTGTTCTAAAGGTTTTTAAGTGGAGCTGAGTAAAGGAAGCTATCTAAAACTTCGATTTGCGTCCAGGCCGGCCTGCCTTCTTTGAAGAACCAAAACATCGCTGCTCTTAACTGGAAAAGTCTAAGTCTGGGCTTTCTATTCCTCAAAATAAACTTTGAGAGAAGAGTCTTTATTTGGGAGAACATATTTGGTGGAGGAGACATGGGGATAGATTGAAAAACATATAAGACCTTTGGGAGTATGTTCATCTTTGTTATATTAATTCTTCCTGTTATGGAAAGAGCCACTGTTGAGCAACTTGCGATATCCTCTGTTACTTTAACTAAAATGGGCTCATAGTTTGCTGAGCTAAGATTTTTTTTTTTTTTTGGAAGGGAGTAATTTTAATGCCCAGGTATAAGAGCCATCTCAAGTATTGATTAATGATGGGATATAGTTGGGTTTCTTCTTTCACGTTCATGTAGTAACATAATTGAGGATTTTCCTTAAAAACCGTAAAACTAGAACAAACGCCATGATCACTAAGTAATGCCACTAAGGAGGGAATAGATTGGCTCAGAGAAATAATGAACAGTAATGGTGAAATCAGCGAGCCTTAGAGAACCTCGTGTGTGAATCTGAAAGGATGTGAGACGAAATCATTGGTACGTACCAACACTGATGAGTCCACAAACAGGATTTCAGTCCATCTACAAAGATATTCCCCAAACCCGAACCATTTCAGCACCTCCATTAGACAGGGCCATCAACCCTATCTGTGAAATGATTTAAATGATGTATACAATGACAAGCAGCTTGTTTTGACTTTTGATCTAGTTAATAAATGATGGGAAGATGACGGGTTTGTGAAGTATGATAAAATATCATCAGCATAGGAGTGGAGTTGATTTTATGAAGTTGTAGTAGATTCCTGAGATATTGACGGAAGCTATCACTTTTTCATAAGCCATGGATTAATCAACATGTGTATGAAGTTTTTAACCAACGTCTGGTTTGTGTGTTCAGTGAACTGTATCAGTCTCTGCAGTAGCTTCCAGCTGCAACAGTCACTTCAGTTTCTGTTCAGTCTGACTGAGGGAGGTTTTTGTACGACGCTTTTTCACTGTGTGAACACACTCTGACTGTTGATGCTATGATAACTCTGACAGTAATAAACTGCTGCATCTTCAGCCTGGACTCCACTGATGGTCAGAGTAAAGTCAGAGTTTGATCCACTGCCTGAAAAACGATCTGGAATCCCTGATTCTCTACTGTTAGCATCATAAATGAGAAGTTTAGGAACTCCTCCATCTCTCTGTTGGTACCAGGATAAACAATGGTAGGAGTTGTAGTTGAAGCCGCTGTAGTAACTGTAAACATTCTGACTGGTTCTACAGTTGATGGTGACGGTTCCTCCCAGACCAGAGGTCACTGATCCAGGCTGAGTCACTGTGACCTGGCCTCTGGACTCTGAGGATACAGAGACAAAAACATAAAGCAGCTTGATGGTTTTGTGGGCTTCATTTCAGAGGGACGGATCTTGATAGAGGAGAGGAGTTTGATTCTCTGGACTTTACCTGTGAAGCAGCAGCAGAGGAGAGTCCAGATGAGGACGCAGATCAAAGTCATGTTTTTGATGAGGAGGATTTCTGTGGCTTCTGTTGTCATGAAGGACAGCTGTCAGTCATCCAGTCTTCAACTCTCAGGACTATAAACTCTCCCAGAGCACTGGAGCATGGTGCTGCTGATGCAAAGTCACTCTCTATGGAAATGCTCTGAGTCACTTCTCATGTGTTTTTCCATTTGTATCGTGATATGTCCAGGTGTATTGTAAATTTGCTTAACGTGTATGTCTTTGCAAAAGAGCTGAGTGGTGGTTGTTCAGAATTATGTACAGTTGACCTGACATCTTCACTATTTTTTTTGACAAAGGAGCATTTAAACATTTAATCAGTGGTGCTGTACAGTCTGATGACTGTGTGGACAAAGAATCTCCTGAACCTCTCAGTCCTGTAGTGTAGTGAGAGAAGCCTCACACTATTGCTGCATCTCTGCCCCTCCAGGATGTCATGAAGTCCTGTTGTCCAGGATGGATTGTACTGTGTTGCATGTGCCCCTCTCAACAATAGTCTCCAGTGAGTCCAGCTTCCTCCCAATCAAAGACCCAGCCTTCTCAACCAGTCTGTCCAGTTTCTCAGAGGTCCTTTGAGTCATACTGAGTCATGATCAGGAGTAATCAAATCAATCCTAACCTTTGGATTTGTGACTCCAACAGGGACTTATTTGGTGTGAACCATAGTATCAGCTAGATATTGATGTGGTCAGTTCAGTAGTAGAGGAGGTTGTTAATCAGCTTCATCTGCTTTGGTGTTGATTACCAACAGGTTCACTAGAGGGGCAGCAATAATATGAACTCCTAAACAGAAAGAGTTTTGTATTTATCTAGGGTCAGTGTCACTACTGGTAGTAAGAGGTGATACCTGGACCCTACAGAGGCTGAACAGGGGGTCCAACTCTCTCAGGATGGGACATCAGTACATGCCATAGTCTGAAGGTTTGATGTGTCCAAACCAGGTGAGTTGTAGTATGGCTGCTGTAATGTGATCATTGGTACATTATCTGTCAACTCATTAGGTTTTGAACATTACTACATACAATTACAGGAACTCGCTCACACTTTGTGAACAGGTCTGATTAATCACCACTCACAAGGTTTTTCTGGATGGATGGATGGATGGATGGATGGATGGATGGATAATTTGATTACTTTCTTATCATAGCAGTTCGGTATTTGAATACAAAAAAAAATACAATAGAATAAAATGCTGAGGTATAAAAATAAAAGCAAAGATAAAAACCCAGAATAGGACAAGTACACTTAAAAACACAAGATACAAGATACATAGGTAGATAAGGTGCAGTGGTGATGTTATTGTAACTAAACAGTATATAATAGTAGTATAATATATATGGTATATAATATGATATTATATAATGATAATAAGAAGAATATATAATAATACCAGTATATAACAGTATATGGAACTAATAATGGCAGCAGCATCAGCATGTAATAATAATAATAATAATAATAATAATATACACAGAAATGTGTCATATGTGCAAGGTGAGCATATGTACATAACTACAATATATAATATGTAAACATGTATTAATCCATGTGTATATACACACACACACACACACACAAGATAGGATATGATACATAGTATAGGTATAATATATGCATATAAGTACTTGACTATACAAGATATACTTGAACTGCAAAGGTGTCAGGTAGATTAGTGCAGTTCTGTGATGGTGGCTCTGACAGAGGTAGATGAGTTGTAAATTCTTTTTGCAGTTGGGAGAAACAATGTCTTGTATTGTTCCTTAGAGCAGCGGGTTGAATGAGTCTGTTGCTGAAAATGTGTTATTTTAAGATTTGTTTTTGTATTATTCAAACCTCTGTTGTTGTAGTTTCAGCTGTTGATCAGTTCCTCTTCAGCTGAGGGAGGTTTTTCTGCGATGGTTTTTCACTTTGTGAACGGGAAGCTGTTACTCTGCTGACAATAATCTGAACTCTACTGATGGTCAAAGTGTAGTCAGTACCAGATCCACTTCCACTGAAACGATCAGAAACTCCAGACTGACGAGTTGTAGCTGAATGAATGAGGAGTTTAGGAGCTTCTCCAGGTTTCTGAAGGTACCAGTGAAGGTTGCTACGAACACTTGAACTGGTTCTACATTTAAAGTTGACAGACTGTCCTGGAAGAACAGACTGAGATCCAGGAGACTGAGTCAGGATGATTTGTCCTGATGAACCTGGAAAAGATGAAAAACAGGAAAAGAGTAATTGAGACAAATCCAGCTTGGAGAAAGATGATGAAGATCCAAACAGAAGAGGATGATTTGTTGAAGATGGAGAATAGATGGAAGAAGATGAAAGCTGCTTGCTTCAGTTTTTCTCCATCATTGTGCTCAACCTGGTTGCATCCTGAAGCAGCAAAGTTTTCAGCAGAGAGTCTCACCCTGAACAAGGAGCCCCAAGGTGGCCAGCAGTAGAGTCAGTGACATCATCATTGTGCTGCCGGCGTGTCAGTGGCTCTGAAAGGCCTGGACAGCCACTGATCAACACTGGCCTCTTAACGGCTGGGAGCAGAGAGGCAGGACACATATGCAAACACACAGAGTCAGTCAGCTGCAGCTGGACAACACAAGGCATCATGCTGTTTCCATCTCACTGTTAATACTCCACATATTTACATATTCATATCATGACATGTGGAGGATATTGATGGTCTACTAGGAAACTGATCCAGTGACTTGTGGACAACTTGGTTCTGGAAGATTCTCTTTGTGATCATTCTTTGTTTGATCAAGTAGAATATTAATAGTTTTTGCGCGAAAATGTTTAATTTTTGTCCTGTTAGATGAGTCAGCTTACAGGTCCAACTCTTAATTTTCATATTTTCTTTCATTTAGAAGCAATAATTACTCTCCTGTTATTTATTGAATATCGTATGTTATTCATTCAAATTGTTTTGGTAATTATGGTTTGGTTTATTGCTAATGTGGCCACTGACAGTGTGTGAAGTTACTACATCAAAGGTTGAGAACCTTTAAAGGATGATTTATTGATCAATCAGGAGATGATGGTGTCCCACGGTGCTTAAGCATCACGGCCTTGTATGGGAAAGTCTTACTGGAGCCCCCAGTGAGCAGTCTGACAGAGGAGTTTAAGTGTGCTAAGGCTAGACTGGAGATGACTCTCATTCAGTGGAAAGATCCAGTAGTTAAGTGTGTAGCATCCATGGCTAAAACAGGAAGGAAGTGGAATCCAAAAGATGCAGTACACGAAGCTCAGGCTGTTCTCAGGCTTAGGGATATCACAGGTCATGTACAGTAGGGTTGGGGAGAAAGAGAAAGATGTTAGTGGAGGAGATTCATAGGCAAGAGGAAGCAGTGAGATGTACTAAGGCAGTGTCACAGGCTAAGCTAGGAAAGTGGGTGAACTGGGAGAGTGTAGAGAAAAGGAAGTTGAGGTGGAGAGAGCTGTGGAGCATGGAGGCTAGCAGGATTAGATTCATGATAGGGACTATTTATGATGTGCTGCCATCTCCCCAGAATCTAAACCAGTGGTTAGGGGAGTGTTCTAGTGTATGTACACTTAGCCGCATTTTGACAGGTTGAAGGGTTAGTCTCTCCCAAGAGAAATATACCTGGCTTCACAACCAGGTTCTGAAATGCTCTGCAGCTGCATTTAAGGAAAAACTGGTAGAGGTAAATTCCTTCTCTGATAGAAAGGAGAAGAGACATTTTATGATTGTACTGGATGGAAACAAGACCAGACTGGTGAGGATCAGGCATAGCATAGGTCAGCTTATGGTAGGCGGAGCCAGGAAAGCTGATGGCCAACTTAAACGAACAGCTGATTGTCGCAGCACAAATAGTGAGCACCAGCACGGACCTGCTGTTGTGGTCAGAAGTAGAGAAGGTAGTGTATTTTATTGAACTTACTGTCCTGTGGGAAGACAGAGTTGAGGAGGCTAATGAGCTAAAGACAGCTAGATATGCAGAGATGGCAGCAGAAGCTGAGCAGCGAGGGTGGAGGCCCGTGTGCAGCTGGTGGAGGTGGGTTGCTGTAAATTTGTGGTAAAATCCACCATTGTTCTCCTGTGTAAGTAAGGCATTCACAGGAGAGCACAGAGGGTGGCAGTAAACAACATGTCCCTGGCAGCAGAGCGAGCAAGTGAGTGACTGTGGCTGAGGAGGAAACATGCTAGACTACTGCTATTGGCTGGCCTGGTTAGCTGGTGTCTTCTTGTTGGTTGCTACTTGGTAGCTGACTGCTAGCCTGCCGGTTGGTTTTCAGGTGGACTGGACTTCTAAATGAGGTTTGCCTCAGATCTTGGCACAAGTGATTGTAACATCTCATCCTGTGTAATAATGAATATTCATTCACATTACTGTCACAGGTTCTTGTTCTGCTGATCTCAGGTCTGCTGGAACTCTATGCTAAACATTGATAATCAGATCAGTCCTAAACTCTGGATTGACCCTCTCCCTATATACCACATAAACCACTTAAAAACATGAAGACCCAAACTTCTGTCTCACTCTGTGAATCAGGACCAGTCAACTTCAGTCTTTCTATGATTCTTCATGGCAGTGACATTAGGAGACATGGCAGCAATATTCACTATTACACTGATGATACTCACCTCTACATTGTTGTCTCCATAGATGATTTAGACCTACTGATGTCTTCCACAGGTGTCTTTGAGACACTTATGAGTTTAATTAATACAAAACTTATCTCGAACAAAGCACAACACCAAACTCTGTCCTTGTGAACAGAGGGAGTAAATCACTGATTTCAATACAGTCAGACCAGTACTGCTGCACAAAGTGACCTCTCTCAGTTTTCATACTCTCCTCTATCTTTAGGTTAAAATGCTAACAGGTTTGATTAATCACTACTCAGAGAAGAGAGGACAAAACAAATAGAAAACACATAAATTATACAGATTCTCATAGGACTCGTTGAATTTTAGGCATTAATGTTTAAATAGTGACTCAGAAACATTGAAGCTGAGTTCTGTAATTCATTATTTTTAAGACACTTCAATAACTTTCTACAAAGACTCAAGTTGCTCTAAAACAAAAGAGAGTTCTGATGGAAAAGACCCAGAGAGATCGTAGTTCTACACTTTTAGCTTCTCTTCAGTGACTCAGTGTAAAATTCACTAGAACATAAAACCCTCCTCCTTATATACAAGACTGTTAAAGGCCAAGATCCATGGTGACTTGAGGACCTCCTAGAACCATCTGACCCCAGTAAGACACTTCTCTCTAGTTGTTCTTCCTCCACTTTCATAAAGTAGAATGCAAAGTAGAGCATTCAGCTACAAGGCTGCTTTCCTGTGGAAACTGACATGATATTAACTTTAGACCCTTTTCTCTTCATGAGATTGGATTTGGAACATTTTCTGTGACCCTGTCTGCTTTTCTTTGTGATTCCTTCTTTTATTTTGAGAGCTTCTTCCTCTGTGTTTTCTTGTCCTGCTTCACTTCCTGTCTGTGTTTTCCCTCTGATTAAATGATTTTTTCTCCTTGTGTGTTCCTCCCTCATTAGTCTCACCTGGGTCTCGTTAGTCTTAGTGTGTATATATAGTCCTGTCTTTCTCTTTGTCCTGTCGTCTGTTGAGTCCTCCTCTTCTTCTGTTCCTTCATCTGTTCATGTTTCTTTGTGTTTCTGTTCAGCTCCTCCCAGATGCTTCTTCTCTGACTTTTCTCATGTTTTTGCTTTCTTGGATTAGCCTACCTCACTCTGCAGCACCTTTTCTTTCCTCAGATATGAGCCTTGATGGAACTTAAATGATCTGATCCAGTCCTTAGTGTCTGTGCATGTCCTGGGTTCACTCTCTATGGAAATGCTCTGACTCTTTATTAAAATGAGTCAGTGATGATATTTTATGTCATTATCTATCAATAAATACTATATACATATAGTGATTCTTTCATATTGCTCATATTTTCAAATACTATAGGAGATCAAGATAAATTTTAATGTTATGTTACTTTCAGTGAGTTTCATGTGTTTCTGATAGATGAGCCTTATATCCCATATCTGACTACAAATTTATTCCTTAGGCTTCAAGACAAAACATCTGCTCTCTACATTTTGCAGATAATTAAATGATGATATTCATACTAATCATTGAATCTATTTTCCTTATTGTGTGTTTTTTAATGAATTCATGAAGTTAATGCACCAAACCACTTCATTCAAATCTGTGTTGTGCTGAGAGTCATTTACAGTAAATGGCTGCTGTAATGTGTTAATTGTTACATGAACTGAATCTTTTAGTACCATTAATCACAGTATATTACACTGAATGTTGGGCTGGGCTGGTTCATCTCAAGGTTTGTCTGAACATGGAACCCCTGACAACTTCAATATACAGATGATGCAGCTCTTTATTAAACATCAGCTCCTTTGACAAAAACAGGTTTATTTGAAGATTTAGATTTTTACTGGAAACAACTACATTTAGAAAGACAATATATTCCAAGTCTTCATGCAGCCACAGATATTTTATCAACTGAAGATTCTTTGTGTCATTGATGTGAAATTAAAAGTGTATCAGAGTTAACACTTTGCGTGATAACTGCTGGTGGAGATCAGCAGTGGAAATATGGAAAGTCATTGTGTTAATTCTTAGTGATATTAATGATTATTGATCACAGAGATGTATGATGATGGTCTGTGACTTTACTTTTCTTTCTTCAGGATGTAGGTCATGAAGCTGTGATCCACCATGAAGCTGAGGTTAAAGGTCATCACCAAGCTTTCTCCTCAACTGTCATAATTAAGTGTTATGTATAAAAGAAGAGAGAGAGTTTGGAAGTCTGCTTTAACTTTAGATCTTATTAATAACTCACTGATGGGAAGATAACCCCTGTTATCTGTTATCTCGGATATACAAACTTCTAGCATCCAGTGACACATCAATATCAATCCCCAAAGACAAGTGGACCAGAGACATAAATAGTCTACCAACAGACACTAACTGGCAAAAAATATGCAATATCACACCTTCCATGACATGTAACTCTATTAATACAGTATAAAGTCCGTCATAGAACCTAGATTACCTCCAATAAACTTTAGCGCATGAGCCTCAGTCAAAGCAATACCTCTTCACTTTGCTTAGCCTCAATAGCCAACTACATCCACGCCCTCTGGTACTGCCCACACATTCAACACTTCTGGTCGGAGGTCATGAGCAGGTTATCTGAGATGCTTAGTCTCAACATCCTCGTGCCCAACCATTTCACTTCTTGATGATCTCTCTACGTGAGATATAAACTATTTCTATTGAATAAAAGTTTAATTTGGTAGGAAGTGTAGGAAATGCGGTCTTAATCTTTCTCTCCATCAGCAGGACTAACACCTGTGGTAGCGCAGGGAGTGGACCTGTAACATATGAGAGCAAGCAGAGGATCTTTCTGCTTTAGAATCTTCTTTGCAATTTACTCCTCTCTCTGCGTGTCCATTCCCTTGGGGATGGTATGGACTTGGGTAACGTGTTAAAAGTCAAACTCTCTAGTGAACTCTTGGGACTACACACATACGAACTGGGGTCCATTGTCTGAAATGACCTGGTCTGGGCAGGCAAAACATGCGAAAAGAGTCTTTAACTTTAGCACCACCTGTGAGGCAGAGGTTGTCAGCATGTGGAGCATTTCAAGAAACCTAGAAAAGCAGTCTGACAGTACTAGGTAAGAGTACTTGTTGTGGTCGCACAGGTCGACAGCAAGTCTTTTCCAGGGTCCGGTAGAGGGGTTGAGATGAGGGGCTCCTTACGCTGTGCGTGTTTCATCTCATGGCAGACATGACAAGCCTCTACTTTCTGCTGGTCCTTTATTCATCCATGGCACTAAGGGCTTGTGGTCAGTGACCAACTTAAAGTTCTTAAGGCTAACAAGATACTTTTCAAACCTTTCACATGCCCAACGCTTGCCAGACACTCTTTTTCTATCGGGGCATATCTGGTTTCTGCCTCAGACAGATGGAGTGAGCAATAGGCAACCAGTCTCCAGCCCCCGTCATGTTGCTGGAGCAGCACACCGCCAACGCAATAGCGGCTGGTGTCTGCCAAAACAGCCGTAGGTCGATTCACGTCGTATAATTTCAGTACAGGGGACGTAGACAAGATGTCTTTGACACACTGGAAGGCCTCCTGTTGGGGCTGGTCCCAAGTCCATGCAGTCTTTGATCTCAAAAGCTCATACAACGGCTGGGCCAGAGTTGACAGATGGGGAATATATTTCCCCAGGTACATGAACATCCTGTGGACACGTTTTGAATCCTGGATGTTCTGTGGTTTAGGTAGCTGAGGATTGCTGTTCCTTTGTCAGGGTCAGGCTTTACTCCTGACTTGTCAATCACCTGGTCCAGGAAGTGAAGCTGGTTCTGTCTGAACACACACACTTGTCTCTATTCAACTTTAAGCCAGCCAACTCAATTCTCTCTGGTTCCTTGTTTAGGTGCTAGTTACGCTGTTCTGCAGTGTTGTTATACACGAGTATATCATCCATGTCAGCTACTCCCTCAAGACCATTTAGGGTCTCGGTCATCTTTCGCTGGAAAATCTCTGAAGCACTTGCGATGCCAAAAGCCGTTTGAAGCCGGTTAACTTGCTCCTTTCTGGATGTAAAGGTATCTGCCAAAACCCAGAGGCAGCGTACAGTGATGTAAACATGGTGGTGCCACTCAGCTTTGCATTGATTTCCTCAGCAGTTGGAAGGACGTACCTCTCTCTCTTTACAGCCTCGTTTAACTGTTTCAGGTCCACGCAGATGCGTATTTTGCCATTTCGCCTTGCAGCTGACACCATTGGTGCGCACTAATCCGTGGGCTCTGTCACTTTCTCAATGACTCCGTTCTCCTCCATACGCTGGATTTCCTCTTTTACTTACTGCATGAGAGTTAAGGGGACCTTCATGCTGTGTGCACAGCATAAGGATCAACGTTATTTTTTAACTGTGTTTTAACAGGCTCTGTCTTGAGAGTCCCATGCTAACCAAAGGCATTGTGCATGTCCTCAATGTGCTTAACTATCACCATTTTACATGCTGTGTCTCTGCCTTACAGATTGTTTGCGGTCTGGCTATGTATGACATACACCGGGAATGAGCAGAGTTTCTCTTTGTATTTAGCACTGGCCTGAAACTTCCCCATACAAATTATTGCCGACCACCAGGGCTGTTCAGTGGTTGAATGTTTGACTGCACCAGTTCTTGCTCAGGGATTAACATGTTGAATGTCTCTTCCTCTGTGATGTTTAGGTCTGCCTTGTTATCACTTTTGAATTTAGCTGGTGTTGACAACCTGTACAGTCCACTGATCACGATCTCTGTCAGAATCTGTGACTGCTCTTAGGAAGTATGGTGTCTGTGTAACAGTCTCTGCCTCTGTCACCTCTCTGATTCACTGGCTGTGGCACACTCTTTCCCAATGACCCACCTTTTTGCATGTGTTGCATGTATATTTTTTTTTTTCTGTTTGATCCCCACTTTCTTCTTTTTATTTTTCCACTTCTGTTTTCCTCAGTATGAGGATTTAGCGTGTACAATTGTCTCTACTGCTGCGCACGCCGCCCCCTGTTGGTGTACTTGCATAGTCACCTCCTGGACAGTTTGGGGTAACGTAAACTTTGCCTCCAACTGCAGTTTACGAGACAGCTCTTTGTCATTTATGCCCACAAGTATACGGCCTCTGATGTGCTCCTCTCTGTGTGTTCCAAAGTCACAATGTTCTGACAGGTCATAGAGAGCTCTGATAAACGTTTCAACCTTCTCACCGGGCCGTTGTACTCTCTGATGAAAACAGGCATGTCATGGATTACATTCTTTTTGGGGTAGAAGTATTCATTCAAGCTCTCCGCGGGATTAAACGTCCTAAAGCCGTGTGTCTGTCACGAACTTCTGACACCATGTAAGTAGTGTGATGTCCACATGAACTTTGAACTATAATGACGCTTTACTGGAGACTCTCAGAACAAGCAGAATCATACAGGTGTCAACTTAGGAGGTACACCGGAACAGCAACAAATCGAGCGGGAGGAGCAGTGTCAACTAGATGATTTACGGCAGTCTTTACGACGGCTGCTTCAG
Organism: Mugil cephalus; assembly: GCF_022458985.1. NCBI lineage: Eukaryota > Metazoa > Chordata > Actinopteri > Mugiliformes > Mugilidae > Mugil > Mugil cephalus. The sequence continues at coordinate 24,810,312 of NC_061783.1, read as the reverse complement.
TTCACTGCTGTCGTAACCCGTATTAAAGGCTGTCCATTCCCATATAAGAGTCCTCATATGACAGTGATCGTTCTTAGTGATTTTAATGTTAATGAATGAATGATTATTACAAATATTTTTTATGTTGATCTGTGTCTTCAGTTTTACTTTCGGTTGGATTTAAGTGAGAAACTTATTTCTTCTCCAAGGTTTTCTCATTAACTGTCACACTTTAATAGGATGTATGAAATAGGGAGAGAACTTCAACTTTGGATCTGATTCTAATTTGTATATAGTGTCCTTTTAATTTGTTTGTTGTACATGCCTTGTCTAGTTTAGTTATTTATTGAAAATTTATCTTTTGCACTGACGGGAGAGCTGTACATCAATTTCGTTGTGCAATGTATATTGTTATATGCTACCGTGCAATGACAACAAAGACTCTAATCTAATCTAATCTAATCTAATCTAATCTAATCTATCTAACTGACTGATGGAAGATGAAGGTTTTCTGAAGGTTTAAATAGAAATTGATTGTCTGGTAAACATGATTAGTTATATTAATGTACTCTATATAAAACGTGATACTGACAGATGCAGTGTATGATGTGTATGAAGTTTTTAACCCAAGTCTGGTTTGTGTGTTCAGTGAACTGTATCGGTCTCTGCAGTAGTTTCCAGCTGCAACAGTCACTTCAGTTTCTGTTCAGTCTGACTGAGGGAGGTTTTTGTACGACGCTTTTTCACTGTGTGAACACATTCTGGCTGTTGATGACATCATAACTCTGACAGTAATAAACTGCTGCATCTTCAGTCTGGACTCCACTGATGGTCAGAGTGAAGTCAGAGTTTGAACCACTGCCTGAAAAACGATCTGGAATCCCTGATACTCTATGACTTGCCCAGTAAATTAGAAGTTTAGGAGCTTCTCTATCTCTCTGTTGGTACCAGGAGAAAGATCTGGAATTCTCACTTAACCTACAACTGATGGTGACGGTTCCTCCCAGACCAGAGGTCACTGATCCAGGCTGAGTCACTGTGACCTGGCCTCTGGACTCTGAGGATACAGAGACAAAAACATAAAGCAGCTTGATGGTTTTGTGGGCTTCATTTCAGAGGGACGGATGTGAATAGAGGAGAGGAGTTTGATTCTCTGGACTTTACCTGTGAAGCAGCAGCAGAGGAGAGTCCAGATGAGGACGCAGATCAAAGTCATGTTTTTGATGAGGAGGATTTCTGTGGCTTCTGTTGTCATGAAGGACAGCTGTCAGTCATCCAGTCTTCAACTCTCAGGACTATAAACTCTCCCAGAGCACTGGAGCATGGTGCTGCTGATGCAAACTCACTCTCTATGGAAATGTTCTGAGTGACTCCAAAAGGAACCTGGATCACTCTGATCATGATGTTGATCACTGGATCAATCACTTCATTGTTGGATTGATCAGGAACTTGTCGCAGGATCTTTGCTTCACTCTTCACAATATAGATTGATTCAAAATTGATTCCTTCTCTTTCTCTTGTTTTTCTAAGTCAGTTTATCAGAGTACGGATCAAGAATATGTCTGGACTTCATTTTTATTTCATATTTTTTCTTTTATAAGTCTGATTTTTGCATAAATTGTTGAATGTGTCATGATATTTCATAGTTTTACAGTTTCTCATCTCTGTCTCAGAAAAAAATGAAAGTCAATGGGACATTTTAAAAGTAATTTAACATAAATTAACTGTAAATAAAAGTCTAAATTCAGTCATGTTGTTGCTCTTGCTCTGTGTTATTTCCAGTTTTCACAATGATCCAAACAATGAATCATTGAGTTGAGTTAGTTTGTTTCAGAGTCAGAGAGCCGTGTCTCTCTACAGTCAGAGGTTTTTGTACGGCGCCTCAATGAGTTTGTATCACTGTGGTGGACGTTCGGTGGAGGAACCAGACTGGAAGTTAACTGTAAGTACATTTGACTCATTTAATAACCTCAATCTAGATTTATTGTCATTTATTTCATAACTGTAGACATTACTAAATCATTTGATCTGCTCGTTGTCATTTCATTTAATTGCAGTGATTCTTGAATGAGTGACATTATGTCTTCAGACTCAAATCTGCTTCACTTCAACATTTGTCTCAAAAGAAATTCAATGTGAAGGTTATTTTGTTTTTATTCTCTAACCTAAAGTTTCATCTCTGAAGAAAATCTCCTCCAATCTTTTTAAAGTTCAGACCAAACAGCTGACAAAACATTTCTCCTCCGTTTTACTGGATCTTTCTCAAAGTTGTTCACGTTTGTCACATTTTGTAGATCCCACTCTGTTCAAAGCTCACTGTTCTATTTAAGCAGCATGATGTCTGAGTTGGATTCATTGAAGGAGTTTTAATGTGGAATTCAGTGGTTGACAATGTTCATGTTGAAGAAGCAAAGCAAACACACACCATCGAGGTGTTTTCTGTTAGAAACTGTTAAGATCCTGTAAAAGAAGAGAAACGTGACATTTTTCACATCGAGTCAAATGTGTTGAAAGAGTCAAAGTGAGAATTAGTAGTTTGTAGATGAAACATGAAGACACCAGAGGAACAAAATGCCTCTTTCTTAGTTTCCTCTTTAGTCCTGAAACCTGTCTGTTGCCGTGGTTCAGCAGTGATGCCTGTCTGTTGCCACGGTTACCGAGCTGAGAGAGGGAAGTGAAAGACTGAAGAGCAGCTTCACCCAAACTCCCAGTTTGTCTGAGTTTTCTGTGTCTCTGTCTCTGCAGTGGGTAGAGTCCCCCCTCCCTGACGGTGCTGCCTCCCTCCGTGGAGGAGCTGCAGCAGGGGAAGGCCACGCTCATGTGCCTGGCCAACAAGGGCTTCCCCTCAGACTGGAGTCTGTCCTGGAAGGTGGACGGCAGCAGCAGCATCAGCAACGGGGTGCACAGCAGGAGCCCCGGGGTGCTGCAGAAGGACGGCCACTACAGCTGGAGCAGCACCCTGAGGCTCCCTGCAGACCAGTGGAGGAAGGTGGTCTCTGTGACCTGTGAGGCCAGCCAGGGCTCCCAGACTCCGCTCTCAGAGACACTGAGGAGAGACCAGTGTTCCCAGTCCTGACCTGACTCACTGGGACTCTCACACTGCTTTCACTCTTTCTCTGCTCTCTGGCTTTTCTCTGTCTCTTTATTTCTACCATGAGACCAACTCAACTCATCATTATTCTTCAGCTTCTCGTGTTTTTCATGTTTCAACACAATAAAGTTTTTTCTTCAAGTCAAATACTTTGTCTCTGTTCTTTCTTCAACAACATTATCATCATCTTGTTTTTTAATATTTCCTGAATGCATCTCATCACAGTCACATTTAATCTTTAGATCTAATTCATCAACTACAGGTAAACATCAGGTTTTATCACTTTGCAGCTACAGTCTGAGGATCAGTGTCTCAGTTCAGGAAACTAATGAATTATATGTGTGTATTAAATATGTTTTCACAATCATTTTTAACCAGCTAAAATGTACTTTAATTCTAGTAAATGTAATAATAAATCTGTGGTGGGTAGAGCTCTCCCCTCCCTTCTCTGCCTGTTGGGCCACACCCCCTCCAATCAGTGATTCCCAACAGGTGAGGCCATCACCTCCTGGTTCTATTTAAATGTAGCTGCAGGCAGTGGCAGGTTTTTGCCTCACGCTCTCCTGACCCTGCATCTGTTCCATGAATGACGATGTCTAGTCAAAGTATGCTCTTGGTCTTTCTGTCAAACATACTTCTGGCACATGCTCTTAGTTCTTCCCTTGCATCTGTGTAGGTGAGAGACTGAGCACTAAAGGGGACTAGTCACCGCGCTCCCTCCCCCCGTCTGTGCAGCGCTCGTCATGTGTGGATGTGTGACTGTATAATATTCAACTCCAGGAACGGAGAAGTGATGTGGGCTCCTGCTGCTGTAGCTGAGCTCTAGTCACTGCTGCTTTTGCCCCTTTTTCAAAATATATTTTGTGTACTTATGGTTACCTTGGTTCATTTAGTGTTTTCATTATAAATTGTGTTAAGGGAGCTTTGTTTTCTCCCCAGTCCAGTTAGTCGGTTTAGTGTTTTTGTTTCTTGGTTTCTTTGTTTTTTGAGTTAATTCTGTTCTGGGGTTCTGTCAGTGCCAGTACAGGTGGGCTTGTCATAGGTGTGCAGGTGGTGGCTCACTGGGTGGAGGGTTTCCTCATTTCAGTTTTATTTGCATGTTTTATGTTATAATTTGTGTCTTTTGCTTTGCAGTGTGTGTGACCCCCCTTGGGATAGCTGCTGGTGGTGGCCCCTCTCCCCTTCACTCCCCCACCCCTGTAGGCCTCTCTGACAGTCACCTTGTGCTGGTAAACACTTCAGTGGAGTGACATTTTAGCATGTAGAGATATTTTTGTGATACAGCCTTATTTTTAAGCCCAGTCCTCCTCCTATTTAACTGATGTCAGATTTACTTCTAAATAAAAATTAAATTGTTCACAACTAGAAATTCACCTCTGCTCATTTTCTCCTTGAAACATAAGAACCTGTATTCAGTGTTTTATTCTCTGGGTGAAAGTCCCAGAGTGGCGTTGTGGCATGGTCAGGGGTGTACAGCTGCCCCGGTTACAAGTCATTTGGGTTTTAGTTTTAATTTGAGGGAATTTAATAACTTTGAGTTTTTCTCTATAAATTTAACTTTTCATCCTTTAATAGTGACTGAAACATTCTGACTCTTTCAGGTTTTATTTCACTACAATGATGAAGTTATGTGATAAACTGAAAGTTGATCTGAACTAATTGTCTATTAGAGACTAATAATGAGTTTGACTACAGACATCTGCTACTATCCATGATAACACACACTGAACATTAATCAACAGATGTGTTTTAGATGTTTTTCTTTTTAAATGTCACAGTTAAATATGATGATGTATGAAGTTTTTAACCAACGTCTGGTTTGTGTGTTCAGTGAACTGTATCAGTCTCTGCAGTAGCTTCCAGCTGCAACAGTCACTTCAGTTTCTGTTCAGTCTGACTGAGGGAGGTTTTTGTACGACGCTTTTTCACTGTGTGAACACACCTTGACTGTTGATGATATGATAACTCTGACAGTAATAAACTGCTGCATCTTCAGTCTGGACTCCACTGATGGTCAGAGTGAAGTCAGAGTTTGATCCACTGCCTGAAAAACGATCTGGAATCCCTGATTCTCTTCTGTTAGCAAGATAAATGAGAAGTTTAGGAATTCCTCCATCTCTCTGTTGGTACCAGTATAAATAGCTGCCGCCATTAACCCTCTGACTGGTTCTACAGTTGATGGTGACGGTTCCTCCCAGACCAGAGGTCACTGATCCAGGCTGAGTCACTGTGACCTGGCCTCTGGACTCTGAGGATACAGAGACAAAAACATAAAGCAGCTTGATGGTTTTGTGGGCTTCATTTCAGAGGGACGGATGTTGATAGAGGAGAGGAGTTTGATTCTCTGGACTTTACCTGTGAAGCAGCAGCAGAGGAGAGTCCAGATGAGGACGCAGATCAAAGTCATGTTTTTGATGAGGAGGATTTCTGTGGCTTCTGTTGTCATGAAGGACAGCTGTCAGTCATCCAGTCTTCAACTCTCAGGACTATAAACTCTCCCAGAGCACTGGAGCATGGTGCTGCTGATGCAAACTCACCCTCTATGGAAATGCTCTGACTCTTTATTAAAATGAGTCAGTGATGATATTTTAGAACAGTATCTATGAATAATGTCTAACACAGTTTATTATCATGTGTTGCTGATATTTTTCTTTCAAATAATGATTCATGTCACTGTTACTAACCAGGTTTTTTAAGTGGAGTCTGATTTATTTTTCAGGTGTTTCTGTAAATGGAAAGTTTGGAATGATGAGTAATTTTGATGCCAGTATTCATTTAGCTCAATTTTCCCATGAATCTAAAAACTTATCATAGATCATGATGATTTCTGAAGTGTTTTGGAAACACTTGAATGTTAAACTGTTTGACTGAAGGAAAGTTCTTTAAATCAGTCAACAGATTAGTGAGTCGACCTTTAGTGAACTACTCTGTGTCAGACATTCCAGTAGCCAGGTGCAGAGGGACGGTGGTAATCCAAGCAGCAGCAGTTTGTTGACTAAAGTCTGTGGTTCAGTTGTATTAAATGCAGAGCTGAAGTCCAGGAAAAGCAGCCTGTAGGTGTTTCTACTCTCCAGGTGAGTGAGAGCAGAGTGGACGACAGATGAAATGACATCCTCTACAGACCTGTTCTTCCTGTATGCATACTGGTCTGGGTCCACATTGATGTCCACCCTCTCCTTAATGTGGCCATGACCACGCGTTCAAAGCTTTTCATAACTATTGGAGTGAGGGCCACCGGTCGATAGTCACTCTTTCTCCTGACTGCTGCACACTTGGACTCTGGGATGATGGAAGCTGTTTACAGGGACACCGTCTCCACAGCCTGGAAGAGAGAGACGTTAAAGATCTCACACCTTAGTGAGCTGGTCTGCACAGTCCAACAGAAACCTCCCAGGGATGTTGTCTGGTCCTGCTGGTTTGCAGAGGTTGACACATTGCACAGACATCCTCATCTTGTTTCCAGACACTCTGAGTGGCAGCTCTACCTCCAGGACCGTGAGTCTGGAACAGGTAGTGGGATCAGCAGGTTCAAAGTGGGCATAGAAGGTGTTTAGGGCCTCTAGACTTTCACCAAACATCTTTTCAGAGCGTTAAATCAGCAGCAGTTGTCTTTTCTAGGTGACTCCTGATCTGATGTGAGTGTTGTGAACAGGGAGTGAGCAGGGCGAGATCCTTCTTGACCTCTACCTGGATCTGACATGATGTAGAACACACACAGGCTCCAGTTGGAGGCCGGGAGACGACTGGATGTTCTCACGATGTGTTCCGGTCTGTTCTTTGTGTGAGCAGAGGATGTGATGTAGGAGGACACTTTCGATGGTGGCTCTGTAAAACTGGGCACGAACGTTGGGGGAGACATTCATCTTGTGGAGCAGCCTGAGGAAAAAACATCCTCTGGTGAGACCGCTTGGATGAATGTGTCTCCCATTTCAGGTCCCTGGTGATGGTTGTGGCCAGAAACCTGTACTGCAGTGTTGATGAGAAGTGGGGGGTGTGAGGGTGCGTGTCCAAAGAAGTCCATGACCAACTCCACCGTCTTGTTGATGTTTAGATCCAGGGGTACCTGCAGCTGTAGCAGGTTGAGCTATAATCCACAAACAGGGCCCTGACGTAGGAGCTGGGCTGGTCCAGGTGTTGGAGCACATGGTGGAGGCTGAGGTTGGTGGCGTTGTCCACAGAGTGATTTGCTCTGTAGGTTGTCACGACCCGGCTCATGGGCCGTGACAAAAAGCACGAATACACAGGATCATAACGTTCAAGAAGTTTATAACAAACAAGGATAAATAATAAGAAGGAAAGAGTTCCACATTCTGGAGGTGGGGTGTGGATGTCAGTGTTTATCAGTGTGTCTGGTGATGGGTGAATGTCCTCGTGTAGAATGTTAATTCTAGTAAATGTAATAATAAATCTGTGGTGGGTAGAGCTCCCCCTCCCTTCTCTGCCTATTGGGCCACAACCCCTCCAATCAGTGATTCCCAACAGGTGAGGCCATCACCTCCTGGTTCTATTTAAATGTAGCTGCAGGCAGTGGTAGGTTTTTGCCTCACACTCTCCCGACCCTGCATCTGTTCCATGAATGACGATGTCTAGTCAAAGTATGCTCTTTGTCTTTCTGTCAAACATACTTCTGGCACATGCTCTTAGTTCTTCCCTTGCATCTGTGTAGGTGAGAGACTGAGCACTAAAGGGGACTAGTCACCGCGCTCCCTCCCCCCGTCTGTGCAGCGCTCGTCATGTGTGGATGTGTGACTGTATAATATTCAACTCCAGGAACGGAGAAGTGATGTGGGCTCCTGCTGCTGTAGCTGAGCTCTAGTCACTGCTGCTTTTGCCCCGTTTTCAAAATATATTTTGTGTACTTATGGTTACCTTGGTTCATTTAGTGTTTTCATTATAAATTGTGTTAAGGGAGCTTTGTTTTCTCCTCAGTCCAGTTAGTCGGTTTAGTGTTTATGTTTCTTGGTTTCTTTGTTTTTTGAGTTAATTCTGTTCTGGGGTTCTGTCAGTGCCAGTACAGGTGGGCTGGTCGTAGGTGTGCAGGTGGAGGCTCCATGGGTGGAGGGTTTCCTCATTTCAGTTTTATTTGCATGTTTTATGTCATAATTTGTGTCTTTTGCTCCACAGAAGTCCATGACCAACTCCACCGTCTTGTTGATGTTTAGATCCAGGGGTACCTGCAGCTATAGCAGCTTTGTGTGTGACCCCCCTTCGGATAGCTGCTGGTGGTGGCCCCTCTCCCCTTCACTCCCCCACCCCTGTAGACCTCTCTGACAGTCACCTTGTGCTGGTAAACACTTCAGTGTAGTGACATTTTAGCATGTAGAGATATTTTTGTGATACAGCCTTATTTTTAAGCCCAGTCCTCCGCCTATTTAACTGATGTCAGATTTACTTGTAAATAAAAATTAAATTGTTTACAACTAGAAATTCACCTCTCTGCTCCTTTTCTCCTTGAAACATAAGAACCTGTATTCAGTGTTTTATTCTCTGGGTGAAAGTCCCAGAGTGGCATTGAGGTATGGTCAGGGGTGTACAGCTGCCCCAGTTATAAGTCATGTGGGTTTTAGTTTTAATTTGAGAGAATTTAATAACTTTGAGTTTTTCTCTATAAATTTAACTTTTCATCCTTTAATAGTGACTGAAACATTCTGGCTCTTTCAGGTTTTATTTCACTACAATGATGAAGTTATGTGATAAACTGAAAGTTGATCTGAACTAATTGTCTATTAGAGACTAATAATGAGTTGGACTACAGACATCTGCTACTATCCATGACAACACACACTGAACATTAATCAATAGATGTGTTTTAGATGTTTTTTCTTTTTAAATGTCACATTTAAATATGATGATTTATGAAGTTTTTAACCAATGTCTGGTTTGTGTGTTCAGTGAACTGTATCAGTCTCTGCAGTAGCTTCCAGCTGCAACAGTCACTTCAGTTTCTGTTCAGTCTGACTGAGGGAGGTTTTTGTACGACGTTTTTTCACTGTGTGAACACACTCTGACTGTTGATGCTATGAACACTCTGACAGTAATAAACTGCTGCATCTTCAGCCTGGACTCCACTGATGGTCAGAGTGAAGTCAGAGTTTGATCCACTGCCTGAAAAACGACGTGGAATCCCTGATGCTCTAATGAACCTAGAAATTGCACTGTCCCTTTCTTAAATAAACAGTAAATGTTGGTCCAGTAAATCAGAAGTTTAGGAACTCCTCCATCTCTCTGTTGGTACCAGTGTAAACGGTTGGACCTAAAAACATCCTGACTGGTTCTACAGTTGATGGTGACGGTTCCTCCCAGACCAGACCTCACTGATCCAGGCTGAGTCACTGTGACCTGGCCTCTGGACTCTGAGGATACAGAGACAAAAACATAAAGCAGCTTGATGGTTTTGTGGGCTTCATTTCAGAGGGACGGATGTTGATAGAGGAGAGGAGTTTGATTCTCTGGACTTTACCTGTGAAGCAGCAGCAGAGGAGAGTCCAGATGAGGACGCAGATCAAAGTCATGTTTTTGATGAGGAGGATTTCTGTGGCTTCTGTTGTCATGAAGGACAGCTGTCAGTCATCCAGTCTTCAACTCTCAGGACTATAAACTCTCCCTGAGCACTGGAGCATGGTGCTGCTGATGCAAAGTCACTCTCTATGGAAATGCTCTGACTCTTTATGAAAATGAGACAGTGATGATATTTTAGGTCATCAGATGGGTCCCTCCATATGAACTGGGTTCTGCTCAAGGTTTCTTCCTGTTAAAAGGGAGTTTTTCCTTGCCACCGTCGCCCTCAGGCTTGCTCTGGAGGTTGCAGGCTGGTTTTTGTGAAGCGTCTTGAGACGATTTGTATTGTTATTGGCGCTATATAAATAAAACTGAATTGAATAAACTGAATCAAATACTTATAGCTACATATAGTGATTCTTTCCTATTGCTCATAATTTCAAGTCCTAGTCTTCGTTCAGCCACAGATATTTTATCAACTGAAGATTCTTTGTGTCATTGTTTAGAAGTTAAAAGTATATCAGAGTTAACACTTTGCGTGATAACTGCTGGTGGAGATCAGCACTGGAAATATGGAAAGACATTGTGTTAATTCTTCGTGATATTAATGATTATTGATCACAGAGATGTATGATGATGGTCTGTGACTTTACTTTTCTTTCTTCAGGATGTAGGTCATGAAGCTGTGATCCAGCATGAAGCTGAGGTTAAAGGTCATCACCAAGCTTTCTCCTCAATTGTCATGATTAAGTATTATGTATAAAAGAGGAGAGAAAGTTTGAAAGTCTGCTTTAACTTAGGATCTGATTAATAACTCACTGATGGGAAGATAACCCCTGTTATCTGTTATCTCGGATATACCATCTTCTAGCATCAAGCAAGTGGACCAGAGACATAAATAGTCTACCAACAGACACTAACTGGCAAAAAATATGCAATATCACACCTTCCATGACATGTAACTCTATTAATACAGTATAAAGTCCTTCATAGAACCCAGATTACCTCCCATAAACTTTAGTGCATGAGCCTCAGTCAAAGCAATACCTGTTCACTTTGCTTAGCCTCAATAGACAACTACACCCACACCCTCTGGTACTGCCCACACATTCAAAACTTCTGTTCGGAGGTCATGAGCAGGTTATGTGAGATGCTTAGTCTCAACATCCCCATATGCCCAACCATTTCACTTCTTGGTGATCTCTCTACGTGAGATATAAACTATTTGTATTGAATAAAAGTTTAATTTGGTAGGAAGTACAGGAAATGCGGTGTTAATCTTTCTCTCCATCAGCAGGACTAACGCCTGTGGTAGCACAGGCAGTGGACCTGTAACATATGAGAGCAAGCAAAGGATCTTTCTGCTTTAGAATCTTCTTTGCAATTTACTCCTCTCTCTGCATGTCCATTCCCTTGGGGATGGTATGGACTTGGGTAACGTGTTGAAAGTCAAACTCTCTAGCGAACTCTTGGAACTCCACACATACGAACTGGGCTCCATTGTCTGAAATGACCTGGTCTGGGCAGGCAAAACATGTGAAAAGAGTCTTGAACTTTAGCACCACCTGTGAGGCAGAGGTTGTCAGCATGTGGAGCATTTCAAGAAACCTAGAAAAGTAGTCTGACACTACTAGGTAAGAGTGCTTGTTGTGGTCGCACAGGTCGACAGCAAATCTTTTCCAGGGTCTGTCCAGTAGACGGGTTGAGATGAGGGGCTCCTTACGCTGTGCGTGTTTCATCTCATGGCAGACATGACAAGCCTCTACTTTCTGCTGGTCCTTTATTCATCCATGGCACTAAGGGCTTGTGGTCAGTGACCAATTTAAAGTTCTCACGGTCAACAAGGTACTTTTCAAACCTTTCACATGCCCAAACGCTTGCCAGACACTCTTTTTCTATCGGGGCATATCTGGTTTCTGCCTCAGACAGATGGAGTGAGCAATAGGCAACCACTCTCCAGCCCCCATCATGTTGCTGGAGCAGCTGGTGTCTGCCAAAACAGCCGTAGGTCGATTCACGTCGTATAATTTCAGTACAGGGGATGTAGACAAGATGTCTTTGACATGCTGGAAGGCCTCCTGTTGGGGGTGGTCCCACGTCCATGCAGTCTTTGATCTCAAAAGTTCATACAACGGCTGGGCCAGAGTTGACAGATGGGGAATATATTTCCCCAGGTACATAAACATCCCGAGGACACGTTTTGAATCCTGGACGTCGTGTAGTTGAAGTAGCTGAGGATTGCTGTTCCTTTGTCAGGGTCAGGCTTTACTCCTGACTTGTCAATCACCTGGTCCAGGAAGTGAAGCTGGTTCTGTCTGAACACACACATTTGTCTCTATTCAACTTTAAGTCAGCCAACTCAGTTTTCTCCAGTACCTTGTTTAGGTGCTGGTCACACTGTTCTGCAGTGTTGCCATACAGGAGTATATCACCCGTGTAGACAGCTACTCCCTCAAGACCATTGAGGGTCTCAGCAATCTTTTGCTGGAAAATCTCTGGAGCACTTGTGATGCCAAAAGCCGTTTGAAGCCGGTTAACTTGCTCCTTTCTGGATGTAAAGGTATCTGCCAAAACCCAGAGGCAGCGTACAGTGATGTAAACATGGTGGTGCCACTCAGCTTTGCATTGATTTCCTCAGCAGTTGGAAGGACGTACCTCTCTCTCTTTACAGCCTCGTTTAACTGTTTCAGGTCCACACAGATGCGTATTTTGCCATTTCGCCTTGCAGCTGACACCATGGGTGCGCACCAATCCGTGGGCTCTGTCACTTTCTCAATGACTCCGTTCTCCTCCATACGCTGGATTTCCTCTTTTACTTTCTGCATGAGAGTCAAGGGGACCTTCATGCTGTGTGCACTGGATAAGGATCAACGTTATTTTTTAACTGTATTTTATAACAGGCTCTGTCTTGAGAGTCCTATGCTAACCAAAAGCATTGTGCACGTCCTCAATGTGCTTAACTATCCCCATTTTACATGCTGTGTCTCCGCCTTACAGATTGTTTGCGGTCTGGCTATGTATGACATACAGCGGGAATGAGCAGAGCTTCTCTTTGTATTTTTGGAAATATGGTGTCTGTGTAACAGTCTCTGCCTCTGTCACCTCTTTGATTCACTGACTGTGGCACACTCTTTCCCAATGACCCACCTTTTTGCATATGTTGCATGTATACTTTTTTATTCCGTTTGATCCCACTTTCCTTCTTTTTTTTTTTCCACTTCTGTTTCCCTCAGTATGAGGATTTAGCGCGTACAATTCTCTTTACTGTCGCGCACGCTGCCCCCTGTTGGTGTAGTTGCATAGTCACCTCCTGGACAGTTGGGGTAATGTAAACTTTGCCTCTAACTGCAGTTTGCGAGACAGTTCTTTGTCATTTATGCCTACAACTATATGGCCTCTGACGTGCTCCTCTCTGTGTGTTCCAAAGTCACAATGTTCTGACAGGTCATAGAGAGCTCTGATAAAAGTTTCACCTTTCTCACCAGGCCGTTGTACTCTCTGATGAAAACAGGCATGTCATGGATTACATTCCTTTTCGGGTAGAAGTATTCATTCAAGCTCTCCGGGGGATTAAACTTCCTGAAGTCGTGTGTCAGTCACGAACTTCTGACACCATGTAAAGTAGTGTAATGTCCACCAGAACTTTGAACTATAATAACGCTTTACTGGTGACTCTCAGAACAAGCACAATTAGACATGAGCACACGCATACAGGTGTCAACTTAGCAGGTACACCGGAACAGCAACAAATCGAGCGGGAGGAGCAGTGTCAACAAGATGATTTACGGCAGCCTTTACGATGGCTGCCTCAGTTCACTGCTGTCGTAACCCGTATTAAAGGCTGTCCATTCCCATATAAGAGTCCTCATATGACAGTGATCATTCTTAGTGATGTTAATGTTAATGAGTGAATGATTATTACAAATATTTATTATGTTGATCTGTGTCTTCAGTTTTACTTTTGGTTGGATTTAAGTGAGAAACTTATTTCTTCTCCAAGCTTTTCTCATTAACTGTCACAGTTTAATAGGATGTATGAAATAGGGAGAGAACTTCAACTTTGAATCTGATTCTAATTTCTATATAGTGTCCTTTTAATTTGTTTGTTGTACATGCCTTGTCTAGTTTAGTTATTTATTAAATATTTATCTTTTGCACTGACAGGAGAGCTGTACCTCAATTTCGTTGTGCAATGTATATTGTTATATGCTACCGTGCAATGACAATAAAGACTCTAATCTAATCTAATCTAATCTATCTATCTGACTGATGGAAAATGAAGGTTTTGTGAAATGTAAAATATCATCATCATATGACTTGAGTTTATGATGTTGGGAAGGATGAGAGGTTAGTGGATTTAAAGTCAGGTTTAAATAGAAATTGAGTGTCTGCTAAACATGATTAGTTATATTAATGTACTCAATGTAAAACGTAATACTGACAGATGCCGTGTATGATGTGTATGAAGTTTTTAAACAACGTCTGGTTTGTGTGTTCAGTGAATTGTATCAGTCTCTGCAGTAGCTTCCAGCTGCAACAGTCACTTCAGTTTCTGTTCAGTCTGACTGAGGGAAGTTTTTGTACGACGCTTTTTCACTGTGTGAACACCCATTTACTGCTGATGTAGTGATAACTCTGACAGTAATAAACTGCTGCATCTTCAGCCTGAACTCCACTGATGGTCAGAGTGAAGTCAGAGTTTGATCCACTGCCTGAAAAACGATCTGGAGTCCCTGATTCTCTACGATTAGCATTATAAATGAGAAGTTTAGGAACTCCTCCATCTCTTTGTTGGTACCAGGATAAATAGTAGTCAGAGCCATCATAGTAAACATTCTGACTGGTTCTACAACTGATGGTGGCGGTTCCTCCCAGACCAGACCTCACTGATCCAGGCTGAGTCACTGTGACCTGGCCTCTGGACTCTGAGGATACAGAGACAAAAACATAAAGCAGCTTGATGGTTTTGTGGGCTTCATTTCAGAGGGACGGATGTTGATAGAGGAGAGGAGTTTGATTCTCTGGACTTTACCTGTGAAGCAGCAGCAGAGGAGAGTCCAGATGAGGACGCAGATCAAAGTCATGTTTTTGATGAGGAGGATTTCTGTGGCTTCTGTTGTCATGAAGGACAGCTGTCAGTCATCCAGTCTTCAACTCTCAGGACTATAAACTCTCCCAGAGCACTGGAGCATGGTGCTGCTGATGCAAAGTCACTCTCTATGGAAATGCTCTGACTCTTTATTAAAATGAGTCAGTGATGATATTTTAGAACAGTATCCATCAATAATGTCGTGTTGCTGATATTTTTCTTTTAAACAATGATTTATGTCACTGTTACTAACCAGGTTTTTTAAATGGAGGCTGATTTATTTTTCAGGTGTTTCTGTAAATGGAAAGTTTGGAATGATGAGTAATTTTGATGCAAGTATTCATTTGTCTCCATTTTACCATGAATCTAAAAACTTATCATAGATGATGATGATTCCTTAAGTGTTTTGGAAACACTTGAATATGAAACGGTTTGACTGAAGGAAAGTTCTTTAAATCAGTCAACAGATTAGTGAGTCGACCTTTAGTGAACTACTCTGTGTCAGACATTCCAGTAGCCAGGTGCAGAGGGACGGTGGTAATCCAAGCAGCAGCAGTTTGTTGACTAAAGTCTGTGGTTCAGTTGTATGAAATGCAGAGCTGAAGTCCAGGAAAAGCAGCCTGTAGGTGTTTCTACTCTCCAGGTGAGTGAGAGCAGAGTGGACAACGGATGAAATGAAATCCTCTACAGACCTGTTCTTCTTGTATGCATACTGGTCCTCGTCCATATTGATGTCCACCCTCTCCTTAATGTGGCCATGACCACGCGTTCAAAGCTTTTCATAACTATTGGAGTGAGGGCCACCGGTCGATAGTCACTCATTCTCCTGACTGCTGCACACTTGGACTCTGGGATGATGGAAGCTGTTACAGGGACACCGTCTCCACAGCCTGGAAGAGAGAGACGTTAAAGATCTCACACCTTAGTGAGCTGGTCTGCACAGTCCAACAGAAACCTCCCAGGGATGTTGTCTGGTCCTGCTGGTTTGCAGAGGTTGACACATTGCAGAGACGTCCTCATCTTGCTTCCAGACACTCTGAGTTTGGAACAGGTAGTGGGATCAGCAGGTTCAACCAGGTGCTCCCTAACTATGCTCCGCCCACCAGCCAGGTACCTGGCAGATAAAAACACACCAGAACAGGCCCTGCCAGGCAGGAGGCCGTCACATCCCCCTCCATGAGAACAGGGTTCAAAATTAAATCTCACGTTGCATTACCACATTACATTAATACCAGGACAAATATTTTTCAAGAAAAGTAACCTGATGCTTGTCATCCACCAGACCACTCCCCCCTCAGCAACCTGAAGCCAGTAAGAAGTGATTTAAGAGGAAAAAGAGAGATGACATGGATGTGACAAACCGTTTAAGGTGAAGTCAGTTACACACAGGCTAGACTAGTACTGGGCTCTGGACAGTTCATCTGCTGCTTCATTTTCTGGACCCCTGAACCGAATATCTAGCCAGTATGACTAATGTAGGCAACTCTTTGTGCTGTTGAAATACAAACTACTGGTACAGACATATCGGCAAGATTAACTGCAACGAGAGGACGTTCCTGACCGGCAGACAAAACACCCGTCTCAATCAACTCTGCCTTCAAAATACTTTCCATGTTACCCTTCAGCTGATTATGGGGAATATCCACTTGACAATGCCATGCCATGTTCAGCTGTTGTTCCTGACTGTATCTGTCCATCAACTCCTCCGATGGAGCATTAAACTCAACCATCTCTGCCATTACGCACAAAACAAATCAGATACTGGCATTCACAACCAACACACAACAAGTGGGCAAACCCCTCCATCTAATCTACCTGCCCAGATTTTACCCGACTCAACCCACCCCTAGTCTTCTGAACTGTGAGGGGTCCAGGAGGGGGTCGGTGATTGGTGTGAGGAAGGAGTCTCTCAAAGCTCTTCATGACCACAGATGGTCTGTAGTCATTCAGTCCTTCTTTGGAACTGGGATGATGGTGGATGATCTGAAACAGGATGGCACAACATTCAGAGATGGACTGGTTGAAGATGTGTGAAAACACTGGTGACAGTTTAAACCGTAGTATCAGCTCCAACAGTTACTGCAGAGTTGTCCTTGTTGTTGGTGATCTGGTCTAATCCCTGGCACGTCCTCTGTGGGTTGTTATGTGTCAAATTGTCCTCATGGTAGCTTTGTTAGGTTCCTCAGGTTCTCCCTCGTCTTGTTGTCCTGGTCAGCCAACGTGAAGATGAGGTGGTCAGATCTCAGAAGAGTTTCTATTTTACTTGTCAGCCAGGGTTTTTGATTGGGATGAATCTGAATGTGTTTGTCAGCAGTGAACATATCTGTTCAGAATTTAATATAAGAACCAGTGGTCTCTGTGTGTGTCTCCAACATCTGATTTCCAAACATGTCCATCAGTTGAGAGAGAACTTTCACACATAGTTTATGTATTTTATTGGTGGTTTGGACTTTTTCCTGATGGAGTGTCAGCTGGGATGAGGAGCAGTGAGAGATGGTTTGACAAGTCTAGGTGAGGGAGGGGTACAGCTCTGTGTGCATGCTGTCATATGAAGAAAGGTCCTTTATTTACAAAAGACAAACAAATTAAAAGTGAGTGGATGATAAGTTCAGGGTGGACCGAGGCCAAAGTAACAAACAAAATGATCCAACCTAGAAATGTTTTCACTCTCTCTCTGTCTCTTTATTTCTACCATGAGACCAACTCAACATCATTATTCTTCAGCTTCTCGTGTTTTTCATGTTTCAACACATGAAAGTTTATTCTTCAAGCCAAATACTTTGTCTCTGTTCTTTCTTCAACAACATGATCATCATCTTGTTTTTTAATATTTCCTGAATGCATCTCATCACAGTCACATTTAATCTTTAGATCTAATTCATCAACTATAGGTAAACATCAGGTTTTATCACTTTGCAGCTACTGTCTGAGGATCACTGTCTCAGTTCAGGAAACCAATGAATTATATGTGTGTATTAAATATGTTTACACAATCATTTTAACGAGCTATAAATATATTTTAATTCTAGTAAATGTAATGATAAGTCATTTGGGTTTTAGTTTTAATTTGAGGGAATTTGATAACTTTCAGTTTTTCTCTATAAATTTAACTTTTCATTCTTTAATAGTGACTGAAACATTCTGTCTCTTTCAGGGTTTATTTCACTGCTATGATGAAGTTATGTGATAAACTGAAAGTTGATCTGAACTAATTGTCTATTAGAGACTAATAATGAGTTGGACTACAGACATCTGCTACTATCCATGATAACACACACTGAACATTAATCAATAGATGTGTTTTAGATGTTTTTCTTTTTAAATGTCACAGTTAAATATGATGATGTATGAAGTTTTGGTAACACTTTCTATGAAGGTTGTATTTATAATGCCCTATGAATGCACTCATAATGTTTTATAAGGTGTCTATAAAGCATTATAATGGTCATTATTACCATCTATACATATTCACAAGTCGTCATGACCAACTTCATGATGCATTATGACAACTGGTTATGAATGATTATAATTTTAATCTGAATAGTGCATTATAAATATGTCAATATCTGCCTAGTCACTTGTTCATTTTATGATGCATCATAACTACTTTGCTTTGCTAAATGTGCATAGTGATGCATAATGAGTTTTGACTTCGCCTATAGTGCTTTATATCTGTAGTTATAAGTATATGTAATAAAGTTATAATAATGTATACACCTCCCTACAGCACACTGTTATAAACAGCTATGCAATATCATAAGTGCTATTTGTCAGCTCTAAGTAAAGTTACAAGAATATGACACTATTATTAACAGATATAAGTTACTATGAGTAATTAAAAGGTGCAATGAACTAAGTCCTGAGTCTGGCATCTTTACCCCATATGCACAATGTTAATATCATAGGTGTTATTTGTCAGCTTTAGGTAAATTAGTGCAAATGAGGTGTTGTGGATATAAGACTATTATAAACAAATATGAGGCACAATGAAATGAGAGCCTGGACAGTAAAGACAAAAGGAAAGCATTTAGTTCACTTTATTTTCATTTAAACCAACACACATAATCAGAATGATTATCAACGCTCTGAGCACATTACACAAACAGATGAAACACGTGAAACAGGCCACAAAAGTGGCACGGCGTGGTCCTAGAGATGTGTCTCTTAAAAGTGCCTTTGGGTTGGTGAGGTGATTCAGGGTCAGAGGTCAGGAGATGGTTTAACAGCAACTACAAGAAGAACAGAGGCAAATCTTTAGTGCTCTAGCTGGGTTTGCTTTTTTATGCAGAAAGGTTTGATTGAAAACACATAAGCAGATCACGTTTTTTGTTTAAAGCAGCCTAATGAGACATTATGTTACCACATATCGTGCAGGCAGCGCAGATTACCCGCAGGTGGCTTAAGCTAGCTAGACGAAAGATACCAGACACGGCTAGTTTTAATTCACAAAATAGATCGTTTTCATATTCTTGCGTTTAATGATTGAAACCATTCAAAACCATTGCATTAATATATAAACGATGTGCTTCATGTAAGCAAAGTAAGACATCAGATCAAAAAACACTAGCTGGACAGAGAGACAACCACCTGTCCTGGAGAGGGCTCAGCGGAGAAAGGAAAGAAAAGCCGCTTTACGACCAGTACATACAGTCAATGCTTTACGACAGTGGGAGGAGCTGTGGACGGAGGTGGGTGGGGTCAGAGGTCAGGGGTCATGGACTAAGGAATGACATTTCTACAATAATAATAATATTAATAAAAACGATATCAAAATAATATCTGACGGCATTCAATAAATGCGAACATTTCTAGCGATCCTGTATAAAGAAGCGGTTAAATGCCAACCCGGTCTCACAGTGGATGTGAAACTGTCACGAAAATGTATCTATTGTTTGGTGCCTGTCGATTTTTCTCAAATTTTCATGCCGCTCGAAACGAATTTCAAACTGATGTATTTCAATTGGAAGTTATTTCGTGAGGACGACTGTCAATGTGACACTGCGCAATGAAGAGGTTTGATTTTATTTCATTTAGACTAGATTTGTAATGGTCTTATTTCGGTTTTTAATGTAACGTCAATTTTGCTGCAGGATTCGGCACTTTGAGATTCGAAAAAAAAATTAATGGTTATTTGTTATATCGGTCTCTTATACAGGATCGCTAGAAATGTCCGCCTTTATTGAATGCCTTAAGATATTATTTTAATATCGTTTTTATAATATTATTATTATTGTAGAAATGTCATTCCTTAGTCCATGACTCCTGACCTCTGACCCCACCCACCCACCTCCGTCCCCAGCTCCACCCACTGTCGTAAAGCGGCTTTTCTTTCCTTTCTCCGCTGAGTCCTCTCCAGGACAGGTAGGTTGTCTCTCTGTCCTGCTAGTGTTTTGTGAGCTAATGCTTTACTTTGCTTACATGAAGCACATCGTTTACATATTAAAGCAATGATTTCGAATGGTTTCAATCATTAAACGCAAGATAATGAAAACGATCTAATTTGTGAGTTAAAACTAGCCGTGTCTGGTAACTTTCGTGTAGCTAGTTTAAGCCATCTACGGGTAATCTGCGCTGCCTGCACGATATGCGGTAACATAATGTCTCATTAGGCTGCTTTAAAGAAAAAACGTGATCTGCTTATGTGTTTTCAATCAAACCTTTCTGCATAAAAAAGCAAACCCAGCTAGAGCACTAAAGATTTGCCTCTGTTCTTCTTGTAGTTGCTGTCAAACCATCTCCTGACCTCTGACCCTGAATCACGTCACCAACCCAAAGGCACTTTTAAGAGCCACATCTCTAGGACCACGCCGTGCCACTTTTGTGGCCTGTTTCATGTGTTTCATGTGTTTGTGTAATGTGCTCAAAGCGTTTATGATCATTCTGATTATGTGTTGTTTTAAATGAAAATAAAGTGAACTAAATGCTTTCCTTTTGTCTTTACTGTCCAGGCTCTCATTTCATTGTGCCTCACATTTGTTTATAATAGTCTTATATCCACAACACCTCATTTGCACTAATTTACCTAAAGCTGACAAATAACACCTATGATATTAACATTGTGCATATGGGGTAAAGATGCCAGACTCAGGACTTAGTTCATTGCACATTTTAATTACTCATAGTAACTTATATCTGTTAATAATAGTGTCATATTCTCGTCACTTTACTTAGCGCTGACAAATAGCACTTATGATATTGCATAGCTGTTTATAACAGTGTGCTGTAGGGAGATGTATACATTATTATAACTTTATTACATATACTTATAACTACAGATATAAAGCACTATAGGTGAAGTCAAAACTTACTATGCACATTTAGCAAAGCAAAGTAGTTATGATGCATTATAAAATGAACAAGTGACTAGGCAGATATTGACATATTTATAATGCACTATTCAGATTAAAATTATAATCATTCATAACCAGTTGTCATAGTGCATCATGAAGTTGGTTATGACGACTTGTGAATATGTATAGATGGTAATAATGACCATTATGATGCTTTATAGACACTTTATAAAACATTATGAGTGCATTCATAGGGCATTATAAATACAACCTTCATAGAAAGTGTTACCGAAGTTTTTAACCAACGTCTGGTTTGTGTGTTCAGTGAACTGTATCAGTCTCTGCAGTAGCTTCCAGCTGCAACAGTCACTTCAGTTTCTGTTCAGTCTGACTGAGGGAGGTTTTTGTACGACGCTTTTTCACTGTGTGAACACACTCTGACTGTTGATGTTATGAACACTCTGACAGTAATAAACTGCTGCATCTTCAGTCTGGACTCCACTGATGGTCAGAGTGAAGTCAGAGTTTGATCCACTGCCTGAAAAACGACCTGGAATCCCTGATGCTCTATTGCTAGCAGCATAAATGAGAAGTTTAGGAACTCCTCCATCTCTCTGTTGGTACCAGTGTAAATAGTGGTTGTTGCTCCAAACATAAACCCTCTGACTGGTTCTACATCTGATGGTGATGGTTCCTCCCAGACCAGAGGCCACTGCTCCAGGCTGAGTCACTGTGACCTGGCCTCTGGACTCTGAGGATACAGAGACAAAAACATAAAGCAGCTTGATGGTTTTGTGGGCTTCATTTCAGAGGGACGGATGTTGATAGAGGAGAGGAGTTTGATTCTCTGGACTTTACCTGTGAAGCAGCAGCAGAGGAGAGTCCAGATGAGGACGCAGATCAAAGTCATGTTTTTGATGAGGAGGATTTCTGTGGCTTCTGTTGTCATGAAGGACAGCTGTCAGTCATCCAGTCTTCAACTCTCAGGACTATAAACTCTCCCAGAGCACTGGAGCATGGTGCTGCTGATGCAAAGTCACTCTCTATGGAAATGCTCTGACTCTTTTCTCATGTGTTCTTCCATTTGTATGGTTATATGGTCAGGTGTAATTTAAATTTGCTTAGCTGTAAGTTTGTTGTTTTTTTTTATTCTCCTGATATTTATTGAATGGTGCATTTTAGAATAGAATTGAACAGAAAATCAACATAAGTAACAGCAGCAGTAAGAGCAGGGCCAAAGGAAAAGGAAGACTTGTAATATATATCAGACTGTATTAACATGTATGTCTGTGCAAAAGAGCTGAGTGGTGGTTGTTCAGAACTATGTACAGTTGACCTGACATCTTCACTATTTTTTTTTAAAAGGGAGCATTTAAACATTTAATCAGTGGTGCTGTACAGTCTGATGACTGTGTGGACAAGAATCTCCTGAACCTCTCAGTCCTGTAGTGTAGTGAGAGAAGCCTCACACTATTGCTGCATCTCTGCTCCTCCAGGATGTCATGAAGTCCTGTTGTCCAGGATGGACGGTGCTGTGTTGCATGTGCCCCTCTCAACAATAGTCTCCAGTGAGTGTCCAGCTTCCTCCCATTCAGAGACCCAACCTTCTCAACCAGTCTGTCCAGTTTCTCAGAGGTCCTTTGAGTCATACTGAGTCATGATCAGGAGTAATCAAATCAATCCTGACCTTTGGATTTGTGACTCCAACAGGGACTTATTTGGTGTGAACCATAGTATCAGCTAGATATTGATGTGGTCAGTTCAGTAGTAGAGGAGGTTGTTAATCAGCTTCATCTGCTTTGGTGTTGATTACCAACAGGTCCACTAGAGGGGCAGCAATAAGATGAACTCCTAAACAGGAAGAGTTTTGTATTTATCTAGGGTCAGTGTCACTACTGGTAGTATGAGGTGATACCTGGACCCTACAGAGGCTGAACAGGGGGTCCAACTCTGTCAGGATGGGACATCAGTACATGCCATAGTCTGAAGGTTTGATGTGTCCAAACCAGGTGAGTTGTAGTATGGCTGCTGTAATGTGATCATTGGTACATTAACTGTCAACTCATTAGGTTTTGAACATTACTACATACAATTACAGGAACTCGCTCACAGTTTGTGAACAGGTCTGATTAATCACCACTCACAAGGTTTTTTCTGGATGGATGGATGGATGGATGGATGGATGGATGGATGGATGGATGGATATTTAGATAGATTACTTTCTCATCCTAGCAGTTCGGTATTTGAATACAATAAAATACAATAGAATAAAATGCTGAGATATAAAAATAAAAGCAAAGATAAAAACCCAGAATAGGACAAGGACACTTAAAAAACACAAAATACAAGATACATAGGTAGATAAGGTGCAGTGGTGATGTTATTGTAACTAAAAAGTATATAATAGTAGTATAATATATATAGTATATAATATGATATTATATAATGATAATAAGAAGAATATATAATAATACCAGTATATAACAGTATATGGTACTAATAATGGCAGCAGCATCAGCATGTAATAATAACAATAATAATAATAAGAAGAAGAAGAATAAGAATAATGATATACACAGAAATGTGTCATATGTGCAGGGTGAGCATACGTACATAACTACACTATATAATATGCAAACATGTATTAATCCAAGTATATATATATATATATATACACACACACACACACACACACACACACACAAGATAGGATATGATACATAGTATAGGTATAATATATGCATATAAGTACTTGACTATACAATATACTTGAACTGCAAAGGTGTCAGGTAGATTAGTGCAGTTCTGTGATGGTGGCTCTGACAGAGGTAGATGAGTTGTAAATACTTTTTGCAGTTGGGAGAAACGATGTCTTGTATTGTTCCTTAGAGCAGCGGGTTGAATGAGTCTGTTGCTGAAGCTTGTGTTATTTTAAGATTTGTATTTGTATTATTCAAACCTCTGTTGTGTAGTTTCAGCTGTTTATCAGTTCCTCTTCAGCTGAGGGAGGTTTTTGTACGACGGTTTTTCACTGTGTGAACGAGCTGTAACTCTGCTGACAATAATAAACTCCTGAATCTTCAGTCTGAACTCTACTGATGGTCAAAGTGAAGTCAGTACCAGATCCACTTCCACTGAAACGATCTGAAACTCCAGACTGACGAGATGAAACAGAATAAATCAGGAGTTTAGGAGCTTCTCCAGGTTTCTGAAGGTACCAGTGCATAGAGCTCTGACCAGCATATTCACTGGCTTTACATTTAAAGTTGACAGACTGTCCTGGAAGAACAGACTGAGATCCAGGAGACTGAGTCAGGATGACTTGTCCTGATGAACCTGGAAAAGATGAAAAAGAGGAGAAGAGTTATTGAGACAAATCCAGCTTGGAGTAAGATGATCAAGATCCAAACAGAAGAGGATGATTTGTTGAAGATGGAGAATAGATGGAAGAAGATGAATGCTGCTTGCTTCAGTGTTTCTCCATCATTGTGCTCAACCTGGTTGCATCCTGAAGCAGCAAAGTTTTCAGCAGAGAGTCTCACCCTGAACAAGGAGCCCCAGGGTGGCCAGCAGTAGAGTCAGTGACATCATCATTGTGCTGCTGGCGTGTCAGTGGCTCTGAAAGGCCTGGACAGCCATGATCAACACTGGCCTCTTAACGGCTGGGAGCAGAGAGGCAGGACACATATGCAAACACACAGAGTCAGTCAGCTGCAGCTGGACAACACATGGCATCATGCTGTTTCCCTCTCACTGTTAATACTCCACATATTTACATATTCACATCATGACATGTGGAGGATATTGATGGTGTGCTAGGAAACTGATCCAGTGACTTGTGAACAACTTGGTTCTGGAAGATTCTCTTTGTGATCATTCTTAGTGAAATTAATATTAATGGCTGAATGATTATTGGTCACAAACATTCATGATGTTGATCTGTGTCTTCAGTTTGACTTTTGATGGGATTTAAGAGAGAAAACTGTGATCCAGCATGAAGCTGAGGTCAAAGGTCATCATTGATTTATCTCTTGGTGACAGTTAAATAGGAGTGAGAGTCAGAAAATCCACCTTGACTTTGCATGTGATTAATGCCTGCCTGAGATTTGGTGGATATAAAATGGAAATAATAAAAATTGACACTGGGAAAATATCATCTCTATGATTATTCATATTTTGAGTAACTTCATTTTTGACTTATGATAAATTATGTCTTTTAATGTGTAGTGTGTCATCTGTATGAAGTTTTTAACCAATGTCTGGTTTGTGTGTTCAGTGAACTGTATCAGTCTCTGCAGTAGCTTCCAGCTGCAACAGTCACTTCAGTTTCTGTTCAGTCTGACTGAGGGAGGTTTTTGTACGACGCTTTTTCACTGTGTGAACACATACTGACTGTTGATGACATGAAAACTCTGGCAGTAATAAACTGCCGCATCTTCAGCCTGAACTCCACTGATGGTCAGAGTGAAGTCAGAGTTTGATCCACTGCCTGAAAAACGATCTGGAATCCCTGATGCTCTACTGTTAGCATTATAAATGAGAAGTTTAGGAACTCCTCCATCTCTCTGTTGGTACCAGTGTAAATAGCTGCCAACAAAAACATCCTGACTGGTTCTACACTGATGGTGACGGTTCCTCCCAGACCAGACCTCACTGATCCAGGCTGAGTCACTCTCTATGGAAATGTTCTGAGTGACTCCAACATGGACTTGGATCACTTTGATCATGATGTTGATCAATGGATCAATCACTTCATTCTTGGATTGATCAGGAACTTGTTGAAAGATTTTACAATTTCCCTTTAATATATCTTCTTTTAAAATATCTCTCGTTCTTCGTTAATTTTTGTATCAGTTTTTTTTTTTAGATCAGTCAGTTATTAGTATTGATCTGTAGTTATATTAACATGTTATACATTTGGGTTTTAGTTGTTTGAACAAATAAAATGTCTTTCACATGCAAGTTCTAATATTACCAGTTCTATCAACATTTCTGTCACAAAATTCAATGAAAATCAATGTGACATTTTAAAAGTAATTTAACATGAAATTAACTGTAAATAAAAGTCTAAATTCAGTCATGTTGTTGCTCTGTGTCATGTCCAGTTTTTACAATGATCCAAACAGTGAGTCATTGAGTTGAGTTAGTTTGTTTCAGAGTCAGAGAGCCATGTCTCTCTACAGTCAGAGGTTTTGTACGGCGCCTCAATGACTTTGTATCACTGTGGTACACGTTCGGTGGAGGAACCAGACTGGAAGTCAACTGTAAGTACATTTGACTCATTTAATAACCTCAATCTAGATTTATTGTCATTTATTTCATAACTGTAGACGTTACTGAAACATTTATTCTGCTCGTTGTTATTTAATTTAATTGCAGTGGTTCTTTAATGAGTGACTTTATGTCTTCAAACTCAAATCTGCTTCACTTCAACATTTTGTCTCAAAAGAAATTTAATTTTACTGTTATTTTGTTTTTAACGTCTAAACTAAAGTTTCCTCTCTGAAGAAAATCTGCTCCAATCTTTTTAAAGTTCAGACCAAACAGCTGACAAAACATTTCTCCTCGATTTCACTGGATCTTTCTCAAAATTTTTCATGGCTCATATTTTGTGGATCTCAATCTGTTAAAAGCAAACTGTTCTATTTAAACAGCATGATGTCTGAGTTGGATTCACTGGAGGAGTTTTAATGTGGAATTCAGTGGTTGACAATGTTCATGTTGAAGAAGCAAAGCAAACACACACCATCTAGGTCTTTTCTTTTAGAAACTGTTAAGATCCTGTAAAAGAAGAGAAACGTGACATTTTTCACTTCGAGTCAAATGTGTTGAAAGAGTCAAAGTGAGAATTAGTAGTTTGTAGATGAAACATGAAGACACCAGAGGAACAAAATGCCTCTTTCTTAGTTTCCTCTTTAGTCCTGAAACCTGTCTGTTGCCGTGGTTCAGCAGTGATGCCTGTCTGTTGCAAAGGTTATCGAGCTGAGAGAGGGAAGTGAAAGACTGAAGAGCAGCTTCACCCAAACTCCCAGTTTGTCTGAGTTTTCTGTGTCTCTGTCTCTGCAGTGGGTAGAGTCCCCCCCTCCCTGACGGTGCTGCCTCCCTCCGTGGAGGAGCTGCAGCAGGGGAAGGCCACGCTCATGTGCCTGGCCAACAAGGGCTTCCCCTCAGGCTGGAGTCTGTCCTGGAAGGTGGACGGCAGCAGCAGCATCAGCAACGAGGAGCAGAGCAGGAGCCCCGGGGTGCTGCAGAAGGACGGCCACTACAGCTGGAGCAGCACCCTGAGGCTCCCTGCAGACCAGTGGAGGAAGGTGGTCTCTGTGACCTGTGAGGCCAGCCAGGGCTCCCAGACTCCGCTCTCAGAGACACTGAGGAGAGACCAGTGTTCCCAGTCCTGACCTGACTCACTGGGACTCTCACACTGTTTTCACTCTCTCTCTGCTCTCTGGCTTTTCTTTCACATCTTCCAGTAACAGAATAACAGGATTTACTGGCTTCTTGCTGTGTTTCTATGTTGTTTCACTGCTTCTAAATAATAAAGATCTGCTCATCAACTCACTTCTTCTCATGTCGACTCTGGTCTTTCATTTTCTCTCAGTGATCCAGAGACAAACTGAGATGATCAAACAGTTTGTGACTGAGTAAAGGAAGTGTAAGGTTCCATCATTTCTATCTCTATCCAGAATCCTGTTGATAAACTCAGTGAAACAAATTCAATTCAATTCAATTCAGTTTTATTTATATAGCGCCAATAACAATACAAATCGTCTCAAGACGCTTCACAAAAACCAGCCTACAACCTCCAGAGCAAGCCTGAGGGCGACGGTGGCAAGGAAAAACTCCCTTTTAACAGGAAGAAACCTTGAGCAGAACCCAGCTCATATGGAGGGACCCATCTGCCGAAGGCCAGCCGGTTAGAAACAGAGAAGATAAAGAGAAAAGAACAGCAGGAGAAACAAGATAAACAAACTTCTGTCATAGATACATACATCAAGCGGAAGGAAACATGTAGGGTCTAGTAATATAACACATAGCTGATGATCTGTGACAGTTTGTGAGTATAACAGGAATTATGGGCAGGTTGGTGAATTGTTCATCTAGGTAGGAGTGGACAACTGGAGGAGGCCATGATGACTGGGGCAGATGTAGTTTATGGAGCTCCACAGGTCTGATACACAGCACTCCAGACCATGAAGACTGGGCTGGTTGATGAGGCCACGGCAGCAGATGTAGCTTAGAACTCCACAGGTCAGATATTCAACACTCTAGACCAGAGACCCTCACAAGATGATGGAGGGGGAGGGGAGCGGAGGGGAGAGAGTAGGACACAGTGGTTAGTAAATTATAAGAGATAGAAAATAAAATGATAAGATATTAGAGGACAGGAGCCAGAGAAGAAAGAAGAGAGGACATGTCCTCAGTGCATCGTCCCCCTGCAGCCTAGGCCTATAGCAGCATAACTAAAGGATGGTTAAGTCCAGCCCTAACTATAAGCTTTTTCAAAAAGGAAAGTCTTAAGCCTGACCTTAAACGTAGAGACTGTGTCTGCCTCCCGAACCCAAACTGGGAGCTGGTTCCATAGGAGAGGAGCCTGATAGCTGAAGGCTCTACCTCCCGTTCTACTTTTAGAAACTCTAGGAACCACAAGTAGACCTGCACTTTGAGATCTTAGTGATCTGTTGGGACAGTATGGTACTATGAGGTCTTTCAAATATGATGGAGCTAGGCCTTTCAGGGCCTTGTATGTAAGGAGGAGGATTTTAAATTCAATTCTAGATTTTAAAGGGAGCCAATGAAGAGAAGCTAATACTGGAGTAATATGATCTCTCTTGCTAATTCCTGTCAGTGCTCTTGCTGCAGCGTTTTGAATCAACTGGAGGCTTTTTAAAGAGCTACTTGGACAGCCAGACAGTAACGAGTTACAATAATCCAGCCTGGAAGACACAAATGCATGAACTAGTTTTTCCGCATCACTCTGAGAAAGGATGCTCCTAATTTTGATGATATTACGAAGGTGGAAGAAAGCAGTCCTGGTCACCTGCTTTATGTGAGAATTAAAGGACATATCCTGGTCAAATATAAAACCAAGGTTTTTCACAGTAGTACTGCAGTACAGCAGTTTTAAAAGACTGGGGCACATATCCTGTTAATAAAGATAAGTTTATCTGATTTAATATGGAGGTATTAATTAATGGAAAAACCTCCTTGAGCAACTTAGTTGGGATGGGGTCTAGAAGACAAGTTGATGGTTTAGATGCTGTAATAACTGAAGTGAGCTCAGGAAGATCAATTAGGGAGAAAGAATCCAAATATTGACTAGGTCCTGCAGAGGTTTCTAATGCCACTGTACTTACATCTTTGGCAGATGGAAGGGTGCTATGAATTTTATCTGTAATGCCAACAATTTTATCAGTGAAGAAGCTCATGAAATCATTACTGCTGAGGTCTGAAGGAATAGATGGCTCAACAGAGCTGTGACTCTTTGTCAGCCTGGCTACAGTGCTGAAAAGAAATCTGGGGTTGTTCTTGTTCTCTTCTATCAAGGAAGAATAATACGCTGTCCTAATGTTACGGAGAGTTTTTTTATAAGTTGTTAAACTATCTTTCCAGGCTATGTGAGCTTCTTCAGAACTAGTGGAATGCCAAATTCTTTCCAGCTTTCGAACTGTCTGCTTTGAACTACGCAACTGTGAATTATACCATGGAGCTACCCTCCTTTGATTTACCACCTTCTTTTTAAGAGGAGCAACTAGATTTAAAGTTGTACTAAGCGATGCTGTCGTGCTGTCAACAAAAATGAATTAAAGCTTTGCTTAGGTCTAGGATTAATACATAAATCAGAGTGGAAGATTGCTGCCACTCCTCCTCCTCGGCCTGTGCCTCGAGGAATGTGATAGTTTCTATGACTGGGTGGCGTGGACTCATTTAAACTGACATACTCATCATCCTGCAGCCACGTTTCAGTCAAACTAAATAGATCAATCTGATGATCAGTTATCAAATCGGTCACTAAAAGAGATTTAGATGAGAGAGACCTGACATTCAAAAGACCACATTTAATTTTCTTATTGCTCTGTTGTACTAGTGAGTTTGTGTTGATTTGGATAAGGTTCCTATGAATAACTCCTCTATTGTTATTTTTCCATTTAAAAAATCTGGGAGCAGACAGCACATCTATGGAGTTTGTGGAGTTATGGGTGTGAGACAGCACTAGAGAAGCGGCAGAGAGGTGTGTAAGACTGCAACTCTGCCCCCTGGGCTGAACTCTGGGTTGTCATGGTTTTGGGGTGTTAATAAAATCGGCCAAATTCCTAGAGAACGTGAACCTAGAGACAAAGTGAACGTTCAGATGTTTTAAACTCAATCAATCTGAACGTCTCATGTCTCTAATAGGTTTCTGATCCAGTCAGAGCAGATCTTCCTGGAATAATAAACCTTTGTGAACATCTCATGATAAATCATGCAGTCATCTCACTGTTTCATTCATTAACTCACTAGTAGAACCTCCCTGGCCACTTTATTAGGTACATAAGTGACAACAGTCCTGTTCTAAATCTAGTCTCCATGAAGGTTGTGGTGTTCAGCTTTAGTTTCTAATGACTGAGATCATGATTCAACTGTGTTTTCATTTTGTACAACAATTGAACTGACATGTGTTCCTAATATTTTGACACTGTAGTTAGTGGGCTTGGCTAAAAACACTTTCAATTCGATCCAGTTTAACAGCATCACAATGACCATTCAGGTCAATCACCACCTTTGTGTTACTGTTTCTACATCAACTCAACATTATTTAGATCAGAATGACTTCACTGGTACCTAATGGACTGGACAGGGAGTTATATATCAGCCACATTCAGTTTCCAGACTGTCTCATCTGTTCATGTGTTCACTGAATGTGCATTTTGCTTCTCATTTTGGATAAATTTAATAACTATAAATTAAGGTTTCATTTGATAACATTCAGTTTTTCTCTATAAATTTAACTGTTCATTCTTTAACAGTGACTGAAACATTCTGACTCTTTCAGGTTTTATTTCACTACAATGATGAAGTGATGTGATAAACTGAAAGTTGATCTGAACTGATTTTCTTTTAGAGAATAATAATGAGATGGACTACAGACATCTGCTACTATCCATGGTAACACACACTAAACATTAATCAATAGATGTGTTTTAGATGTTTTTCTTTTTAACTGTCACCGTTAAATAAAACGTATAAATAGGAGTCTATGATCTTTATCAAGTTTTTAACCAACGTCTGGTTTGTGTGTTCAGTGAACTGTATCAGTCTCTGCAGTAGCTTCCAGCTGCAACAGTCACTTCAGTTTCTGTTCAGTCTGACTGAGGGAGGTTTTTGTACGACGCTTTTTCACTGTGTGAACACACTCTGACTGTTGATGTTATGAACACTCTGACAGTAATAAACTGCTGCATCTTCAGTCTGGACTCCACTGATGGTCAGAGTGAAGTCAGAGTATGATCCACTGCCTGAAAAACGATCTGGAATCCCTGATGCTCTAGTGCTAATATAGTAAATGAGAAGTTTAGGAACTCCTCCATCTCTCTGTTGGTGCCAGGCTAAATAGTTTGGATTCTGACTGGTTCTACAGCTGATGGTGACGGTTCCTCCCAGATCAGAGGTCACTGATCCAGGCTGAGTCACTGTGACCTGGCCTCTGGACTCTGAGGATACAGAGACAAAAACATAAAGCAGCTTGATGGTTTTGTGGGCTTCATTTCAGAGGGACGGATGTTGATAGAGGAGAGGAGTTTGATTCTCTGGACTTTACCTGTAAAGCAGTAGCAGAGGAGAGTCCAGATGAGGACGCAGATCAAAGTCATGTTTTTGATGAGGAGGATTTCTGTGGCTTCTGTTGTCATGAAGGACAGCTGTCAGTCATCCAGTCTTCAACTCTCAGGACTATAAACTCTCCCAGAGCACTGGAGCATGGTGCTGCTGATTGCATAGTCACTCTCTATGGAAATACTCTGACTCTTTATTAAAATGAGTCAGTGATGATATTTTAGAACAGTATCTATCAATGATGTCTAACACAGTTTATTATCATGTGTTGCTGATATTTTTCTTTTAAACAATGATTTATATCAGTAACCAGGTTTTTTAAATGGAGGCGGTTTTATTTTCCATTTGTTTCTGTAAATGGAAAGTTTGGAATGATGAGTAATTTTGATGCCAGTATTCATTTGTCTCAATTTTACCATGAATCTAAAAACTTATCATAGATGGTGATGATTTCTTAAGTGTTTTGAAAACACTTGAATATTAAACTGTTTGACTAAAACAAAGTTCTTTAAATCATTCAACAGATTAGTGAGTCGACCTTTAGTGAACTTCTCTGTGTCAGACATTCCAGTAGCCATGTGCAGAGGGACAGTGGTAATCCAAGCAGCAGAAGTTTGTTGACTAAAGTCTGTGGTTCAGTTGTATTAAATTTAGAGCTGAAGTCCAGGAAAAGCAGCCTGTAGGTGTCTCTACTCTCCAGGTGAGTGAGAGCAGAGTGGACGACGGATGAAATGAAATCCTCTACAGACCTGTTCTTCCTGTGTGAATACTGGTCTGGGTCCACATTGATGTCCACCCTCTCCTTAATGTGGCCATGACCACGCGTTCAAAGCTTTTCATAACTATTGGAGTGAGGGCCACCGGTCGATAGTCACTCATTCTCCTGACTGCTGCACACTTGGACTCTGGGATGATGGAAGCTGTTTACAGAGACACCGTCTCCACAGCCTGGAAGAGAGAGACGTTAAAGATCTCACACCTTAGTGAGCTGGTCTGCACAGTTCAACAGAAACCTCCCAGGGATGTTGTCTGGTCCTGCTGGTTTGCAGAGGTTGACACATTGCAGAGACGTCCTCATCTTGTTTCCAGACACTCTGAGTGAGTCTGGAACAGGTAGTGGGATCAGCTGGTTCAAAGTGGGCATAGAAGGTGTTTAGGGCCTCTAGACTTTCACCAAACATCTTTTCAGAGCATTAAATCAGTAGCAGGAGTCTTTTCTAGGTGACTCCCGATCTGATGGGAGTGTTGTGAACAGGGAGTGAGCAGGGTGTGATACGAGGGTGAGTGTCCACACAAGTCCATCACCAACTCCACCGTCTTGTTGATGTTTAGATCCAGGGGTACCTGCAGCTGTAGCAGGTTGAGCTATAATCCACAAACAGGGCCCTGACGTAGGAGCTGGGCTGGTCCAGGTGCTGGAGCACATGGCGGAGGCTGAGGTTGATGGCGTTGTCCACAGAGTGATTTGCTCTGTAGGTTGTCACAACCCAGCTCATGGGCCGTGACAAAAAGCACAAATACTCAGAAACATAACGTTCAAGAAGTTTAGAATAAACAAGGATAAATAATAAGATGGAAAGAGTTCCACATACTGTAGGTGGGGTGTGGATGTCAGTGTTTATCAGTGTGTCTGGTGATGGGTGAATGTCCTCGTGTAGAATGTTAAGTGTTGGATGGAGTAAAATAATTAAGAATCAGGACAAAGCCAACCAAAAAAAAACATGGCGCCCTCAGGATGGAACCAAAGACAGAGAGAGAGAGAGATGGGAGCTGACAGCCAGGTCTTAAACAAGCCGCCCACTGGGAGACTGGCCAGGTGCTCCCTAACTATGCTGCGCCCACCAGCCAGGTACCTGGCAGATAAAAACACACCAGAACAGGCCCTGCCACGCAGGAGGCCGTCACACCCCCCTCCATGAGAACGGGGTTCAAAATTAAATCTCACATTGCATTACCACATTACATTAATACCAGGACAAATATTTTTCAAGAAAAGTAACCTGATGCTTGTCATCCACCAGACCCCTCCCCCCTCAGCAACCTGGAGCCAGTAAGAAGTGACTTAAGAGGAAAAAGAGAGATGACATGGATGAGACAAACCGTTTAAGGTGAAGTCAGTTACACACAGGCTAGACTAGTACGGGGCTCTGGACAGTTCATCTGCTGCTACATTTTCTGGACCCCTGAACCGAATATCTAGCCAGTATGACTGATGTAGGCAACTCTTTGTGCTGTTGAAATACAACCCACTGGCACCGACATATCGGCAAAATTAACTGCAACGAGAGGACGTTCCTGACCGGCACACAAAACACCCGTCTCAATCAACTCTGCCTTCAAAATACTTTCCATGTTACCCTTCAGCTGATTATGGGGGATATCCACTTGACAATGCCATGCCATGTTCAGCTGTTGTTCCTGACTGCATCTGTCCATCAACTCCCCCGATGGAGCATTAAACTCATCCATCTCTGCCATTACGCACAAAACAAATCAGATACTGGCATTCACAACCCATCCAAGAGACCAAAGCGAGCGCCAACATGGTGCCAACACACAACGAGTGGACAAACCCTTCCATCTAATCTACCTGCCCCGATCTTACCCGACTCAACTCACCCCTAGTCTTCTGAACTGTGAGGGGTCCAGGAGGGGGTCGGTGATTGGTGTGAGGAAGGAGTCTCTCAAAGCTCTTCATGACCACAGATGGTCTGTAGTCATTCAGTCCTTCTTTGGAACTGGGATGATGGTGGATGCTCTGAAACAGGATGGCACAACATTCAGAGATGGACTGGTTGAAGATGTGTGAAAACTCTGGTGACAGTTTAAACCCGTAGTATCAGCTCCAACAGTTACTGCAGAGTTGTCCTTGTTGTTGGTGATCTGGTCTAATCCCTGGCACGTCCTCTGTGGGTTGTTATGTGTCAAATTGTCCTCTTCGTAGCTTTGTTAGGTTCCTCAGGTTCTCCCTTGTCTTGTTGTCCTGGTCAGCCAGCGTGAAGATGAGGTGGTCAGATCTCAGAAGAGTTTCTATTTTACTTGTCATCCAGGGTTTTTGATTGGGATGAATCTGAATGTGTTTGTCAGCAGTGAACATATCTGTTCAGAATTTAATATAAGAACCAGTGGTCTCTGTGTGTGTCTCCAACATCTGATGTCCAAATATGTCCATTAGTTGAGAGAGAACTTTCACACATAGTTTATGTATTTTATTGGTGGTTTGGACTTTTTCCTGATGGAGTGTCAGCTGGGATGAGGAGCAGTGAGAGTGTTGACAGTCGGTGGAGGTCGCTTTGCATGCTTATATGAAAGCTTTACAAGAACAATAAGTGGAGATAGTCGGACGAGGCAAGTAACACAATACAATA
The DNA here is from genome assembly GCF_022458985.1 of Mugil cephalus. Classification (NCBI taxonomy): domain Eukaryota; kingdom Metazoa; phylum Chordata; class Actinopteri; order Mugiliformes; family Mugilidae; genus Mugil; species Mugil cephalus. Next base: position 24,775,188 of record NC_061783.1, on the reverse strand, counting down.
ATATTTCTTCTTGCTCTATTTTCAGAGACATACATTATTCTCTCTCGTTTCGTTAACAGAATTTTTCAACAACTTTCTTTTTTCAAAGTCACATTTTTAATTCTGAGCTTCCAGTCACTTAATTTGTATCCAAACAGGTAACATGGTTATCATTTGCACCTGTGAGATCAGTCTCAGTGCAGAACCATATATGGGTTATGTTACAATCATTTACTAAAACATATATAAGATCAGATGTTATTTGTATGAGAACTGAATTTTTCTAATTGCTTTTACCTATAGTGATGAATCGACTCTCAGTTTTCAACAGATAGTGTAATAGTCTACTATTCTAGGATATATATGCACAGCTCGCTCTACGTACACATGACTATCATAGTTTAGTTTCTTTAATGAGTAATGTATTATGAAGTTTGACAAGTCTAGGTTGTGGGGTGTTAGTAACGTATCGTTTGCATAGCTGTCATATGAAGACAAGGCCCTTTATTTACAATGTCAAACAATTAACAAGTGAGGTGTTGTACAGTTTTTCAGCGGTGGACCGGGCCAAGTACAACAAATGATCCACTAGAAATATTTTCACTTTCTCTGCTCTTTATTTCTACCATGAGACTCAATCACCATCATATTCTTCAGCTTCTGTGTTTCCATGTATTCAAACATGAACAGGTTTATCTCAAGCCTAAAACTTGTGTCTTTCTTAATCACTGATCTCACTTGTCTTTTTAATATTTCGAATTAGAATCCTCATCACAGTCACATTTATAAATAATTTTAGTTGTAATCCTCATCAAACTACAGTAAACATCTGAGGTTTCTTAGTACGTTTCCAGACCGACCTACTGTCCGTGAGATCACTGTGATCCTCGTGCAGGAACAGACAATAATTATATGGTTGTATTGAATTTGTTTCATATCATTTTAACGATGTATAAGAAGCAGTTAGTTTATTTAACTTGAATCACACTGATAGAGTCTCTATGATTGACTGAGATCTTTCATTTTTCGTAATAAATTTTGCTTTTTCATACCATCTTATAGTGACTAAACATCTTACTCTTTCAGGATTTATATCTCTCCAACATGAGAGTTGTGATTGAACTAAAGTACTATCTATGAAATTGTCTATAGGACTAAATGAGTGGACTTGATCATCTGTATCATCATGATGACAATGAACATTAATCAATATTGTTGTTAGATCGTTTCTTGTTTAGATATTCATCATTTACAATATAGATTGATTCATGAATTTTATCCATCTTGGTTTTTCTAGTCAGTGATGTATCAGTTACTGACAGAACTTCCAGCTGCAACAGTCATTATTCTATTGTTCTTGTTCTAGTCTGATTTGCATAATCTTTTTGTCGAATTTCTAGTTTTACATTTCATCTTGTGCTGCACGACATAAGTCAATGGAATGTTATGAAACATATCTGACAGTAATAAAAATGCTCATTTCAGCTGGACTCCATGATGGTCAGATGTGAATAGTAGGAGTAGTGTTGATCAATGCCTGTAATTAACGATTTGGAATCCTCTGATTGCTATACTGGTTAAGTCAGTTGATAAACTGAGAAGTTTAGGAATATCCAATCTTCAGTTGGTTATCAGAGCTAAGGTGGTTGATTTTGTAGTTGTACTTTCGTTAGTGTGTCAGGCTAGAAACTTCAACATATTTCATTAACCTGATGGTTCTTATAGTTGATGTGAGGTTCTCCCAGACCAGACTCAACTGATCCAGATGTGTCACTCTGTGACCATATTCTAGACATTGAGGGTCAAGGACAAAAACATATTGCAGCTTTAGATGGTAATGATTGTGGGCTTCATTTCAGGTGACGATGTGATAGAGGAGCGGCTTTGATTTCGGACGTTTACTGTAGAAGCAGCCTACAGAGTTGTATCATGGTGACTTCGGAGAGGACGCGAGACTTAGAAGGTTCTACTGTTTTTAATGAGTGAATTCTAGGTTTAGTTGTCATGAAGATCTGCTGTCAGTCTCCAGTCTTCAACTCATGAGGACTGATAACCTCTCAGAGTCAGTGGATTTTAGTTGGTGCTGTGATGCAAAGTCAATGTCTATGGAAAGCTCTGAAGTGATCTCCAACTAGGACTTGTCACTTGACTCAATAATGTTGAAATGGATCAATTACTTCATTCGTCTGGATGATAGATAAATTGGTTTGACATGCATTTTGACTTACAATCTTCACAATTTGATTGATTCAAAATTGATTTTCTAGCTCTTTCTCTTGTTTTTCTAAAGTCCAGTTATATCAGTATGTACAGGGATACCAAGAATATCTGACCTGAGACTTCATTTTTATTTCCTATTTTTATCTTTTATCAAGTGGATTTGCATAATTCTCTGTAGTGTTGCATGATATTTCATAGGTATGATACATTTGTCTCATTTGTTTGACGAAATCATTGAACAGAATGGATATTTAATAAATGTAATTTACATAAATTAATGTAAATAACAGTCTAATTCATCATGTTTAGGTTGCCTCTGTAGTTATTTCCAGTTTTGCACATGATCCAAAATATGCTGGAATCATTGAGTTGAGTTAGTTTGTTCCAGAAGTCAGAGAGCCGTGTCTCTCTACGGACAGCAGACGGTTTTTGTAACGGCGCCTCAATGAGTTCTGTATCACCTGTGGTAACCAGTTGGGGAGGGAACTCTGACGTGGAAGTTGGAAGACTAAGTCCAAATTGAAAGACCAGTTGTTGATACTCAGGACTATTTCTCTCTTTTTAGTTTTCTGACTTTTTATTCTCAGCATGGAAAACTAAACATTTTTTCATGTAATAATTTTATATTTTTATTTCTTGCACCAAGAGACAAGTTGATCTTCGATTATTTCAATCTTACCAATTATTCTAACATTAGTGTGTTCAAAGGATAAATCCTTCCTTGTGTTTTTAATGGTTAAAGTTGATCGTTGAGCTATGTCAGATTTATCTTAGTCTGACATGTCACAGATAAGCCGTGTTCTTACATCAGAGGTTTTTGTACTGGCGCTACATGGTTTGGTATCACTGTGGTGACGTTCTGAGGAACCTAGACTGTGAACTGTGGAAGTAAGTTTTCTACTAGTATTTAATTACTAAATACTAGGTTGTAGATGTATCTGTGTTTTATGTGTACTTTGATGTGTTTATCTTTCCTATGAGGCTATATCTGTTCATTTTGATCAACGTTTGATTTTCAGTTTGTTGTCAAAATGAAATTTCAAGCTTGAAGTGTAAAGGATAAGTTATTCCATACTTGATAGTTTTATGTGAGCATCAAAATAATGTTGTTAGGATGATACATCTGACTTTCTTACACAACTGGACAGAGTTGAAATAAAGATGGGGTTTGTAATGTCTTTTTATTTCAACGTTGACTTGAAATTATGTCGACAGTTTGTTAAATCATGAAGATCTGTTTGTGATGCAGTGACTGCTTTTCTCTGCTTGTTTCCACTAAATCACTTCAGTGTCATGTATGGGTTTGTACAGTTGTATGTGTGAAGCCAAAGTTTTCTTGAAATGTATGAGACAGTTGCTGCTTCTAGTGTTCCATGTGTAGTGGAATCAATTTAGTCAAATGCTGATAAGTGAATTGATCCTCTGTGCAAGATAAATGAGAGCTTTCTGAGAAGGAATTGACAACAATCTTTGATGATGGTGGTGACAGAGATAAAGCATCTACAGCAATTGTTAACCTCTACAGTAAGGTGTCCATAGTGTGTGCTGTTTTGCCAGCTGTGTGCTCCTGTCTCTAGGTGAGTCACGTCATCCTGCGTGCTGCTCCTCCGTGGAGGAGCTGCAGAGGGAACAAAGGCAGCTGATATGTTGCTGGCTTCAACAAGGGTTCCTAGACTGGAGTCTGTCGAGGAAGGTGGAGCTAGCAGCGACTATAGCAACGTGAGCAGAGCAGAGCAGAGCCAGGGGCGGCTGCAGAAGGACGGCTATTTAAGTGGAGCAGATTCCCTGAGGCTCCTGTGTCCATGGAGGAAGTGGTCTCTGTGACCTGTGAGGCCAGCCAGGGCTCCTAACTCCGCTCTCAGAGCACATGAGGAGGACCAGTGTTCCAGTTGACCATGATCACTGGACTCTATCACTGCTTTCCTCTCTCTCTCTTGCCTTTTCTCTGTCTATGTTATTTGTCATGAGACCAATCTAAAGTCATTTATTCTTCATCTCCTGTTTTTTTGAATGTTTTTAACAATAAATTGTTTTTTCTTCAAGCAAATACTTTTCTCTGTTCTATCTTAAAGCAAACATGATGACTATTTGTTTTTAATATTTCACTATATGCATCTATGCACTGTCAATTTGACTATTGGATCTATTCAATATTACAGTGAACCATCAGTTATATCATTTGCAGCTAGTGAGATCATTGTGATCTTATTCATGGACGTAAGAATTATATGTGTGGTATTAAATATGTTTTCACAATCATTCTTAACCAGTGTTAAAATATAGTTTATTGTTTATGAATCTCAATGATAGGTTTTATTTCGACTTTGAGTACTTGAATTTTGTCCGCTTAAATTATTCTTTTCCAGTTTTTAATAGGACTTCAAACATTCTGTCCATTTTCAGAGGTTTTAATTCATACAATGATGAAGTTATGTGATAAACTAAGTTCAATCTAAATTAATTGTGTACTCAAAGGACTAATATTGGTTGGAACAGATCATCTGCTATATCTGATAGCAGTCATGATAGAAGTTATCAATAGATGTGTTTTATTGCTTTGTGTCTGATTCTAAAGTCACAGTTAAATAGATGATGTAGAAGTTTTTAACCAGTCTGGTTTGTGTGTTCAGTGAACTGTATCAGTCTCTGCAGTAGCTTCCAGCTGCAACAGTCACTTCAGTTTCTGTTCAGTCTGACTGAGGGAGGTTTTTGTACGACGCTTTTTCACTGTGTGAACACACCCTGACTGTTGATGTAGTGATAACTCTGACAGTAATAAACTGCTGCATCTTCAGCCTGGACTCCACTGATGGTCAGAGTGAAGTCAGAGTTTGATCCAATGCCTGAAAAACGACCTGGAATCCCTGATGCTCTACTGTTAGCAAAATAAATGAGACGTTTAGGAACTTCTCCATCTCTCTGTTGGTACCAGGCTAAATGGTCACCACCAAGTACCCTCTGACTGGTTCTACAACTGATGGTGACGGTTCCTCCCAGACCAGAGGTCACTGATCCAGGCTGAGTCACTGTGACCTGGCCTCTGGACTCTGAGGATACAGAGACAAAAACATAAAGCAGCTTGATGGTTTTGTGGGCTTCATTTCAGAGGGACGGATGTTGATAGAGGAGAGGAGTTTGATTCTCTGGACTTTACCTGTGAAGCAGCAGCAGAGCAGAGTCCAGATGAGGACGCAGATCAAAGTCATGTTTTTGATGAGGAGGATTTCTGTGGCTTCTGTTGTCATGAAGGACAGCTGTCAGTCATCCAGTCTTCAACTCTCAGGACTATAAACTCTCCCAGAGCACTGGAGCATGGTGCTGCTGATGCAAAGTCACTCTCTATGGAAATGCTCTGAGCCACTTCTCATGTGTTTTTCCATTTGTATGGTTATATGGTCAGGTGTAATGTAAATTTGCTTAGCTGTAAGGTTGTTTTTTTATTCTCCTGTTATTTATTGAATGGTGCATTTTAGAATAGAATTGAACAGAAAACCAACATAAGTAACAGCACCAGTAAGAGCAGGGCCAAAGGAAAAGGAAGACTGGTAATATATATCAGACTGTATTAACATGTATGCCTGTGCAAAAGAGCTGAGTGGTGGTTGTTCAGAACTATGTACAGTTGACCTGACATCTTCACTATTCTTTTTTTGACAAAGGAGCATTTTAACATTTAATCAGTGGTGCTGTACAGTTTGATGACTGTGTGGACAAAGAATCTCCAGAACCTCTCAGTCCTGTAGTGTAGTGAGAGAAGCCTCACACTATTGCTGCATCTCTGCTCCTCCAGGATGTCATGAAGTCCTGTTGTCCAGGATGGACGGTGCTGTGTTGCATGTGCCCCTCTCAACAATAGTCTCCAGTGAGTGTCCAGCTTCCTGCCAATCAGAGACCCAGCCTTCTCAACCAGTCTGTCCAGTTTCTCAGAGGTCCTTTGAGTCATACTGAGTCATGATCAGGAGTAATCAAATCAATCCTAACCTTTGGATTTGTGACTCCAACAGGGACTTATTTGGTGTGAACCATAGTATCAGCTAGATATTGATGTGGTCAGTTCAGTAGTAGAGGAGGTTGTTAATCAGCTTCATCTGCTTTGGTGTTGATTACCAACAGGTCCACTAGAGGGGCAGCAATAAGATGAACTCCTAAACAGGAAGAGTTTTGTATTTATCTAGGGTCAGTGTCACTGCTGGTAGTAAGAGGTGATACCTGGACCCTACAGAGGCTGAACAGGGGGTCCAACTCTGTCAGGATGGGACATCAGTACATGCCATAGTCTGAAGGTTTGATGTGTCCAAACCAGGTGAGTTGTAGTATGGCTGCTGTAATGTGATCATTGGTACATTAAGTATCAACTCATTAGGTTTTGAACATTACTACAATTACAGGAACTCGCTCACAGTTTGTGAACAGGTCTGATTAATCACCACTCACAAGGTTTTTCTGGATGGATGGATGGATGGATGGATGGATGGATGGATGGATGGATGGATGGATGGATGGATAATTAGATTACTTTCTCATCATTGCAGTTCAGTATTTGAATACAAAATGATTATGATAATAATAATACTAATAATAATAACGATATACACAGAAATATGTCATATGTGCAAGTTGAGCATACGTACATAACTACAATATATAATATGTAAACATGTATTGATCCATGTGTATATATACACACACACACACACACACACACAACATAGGATATGATATATAGTATAGGTATAATATATGCATATAAGTACTTGACTATAAAAGATATACTTGAACTGTAAAGGTGTCAGGTAGATTAGTGCAGTTCTGTGATGGTGGCTCTGACAGAGGTAGATGAGTTGTAAATTCTTTTTGCAGCTGGGAGAAACGATGTCTTGTATCGTTCCTTACAGCAGCGGGTTAAATGAGTCTGTTGCTGAAGCTTGTGTTATTTTAAGATTTGTATTTGTATTATTCAAACCTCTGTTGTGTAGTTTCAGCTGTTGATCAGTTCCTCTTCAGCTGAGGGAGGTTTTTGTACGACGGTTTTTCACTGTGTGAGTGGGGTGCTGTTATCCTGCTGACAATAATAAACTCCTGAATCTTCAATCTGAACTCTACTGATGGTCAAAGTGAAGTCAGATCCAGATCCACTTCCAGTGAAACGATCAGAAACTCCAGACTGACGAGTTGTAGCTGAATAAATCAGGAGTTTAGGAGCTTCTCCAGGTTTCTGAAGGTACCAGTGGAGGTTGCTATAAACACTTGAACTTGTTTTACATTTAATGTTGACAGACTGTCCTGGAAGAACAGACTGAGATGCAGGAGACTGAGTCAGGATGATTTGTCCTGATGAACCTGGAAAATATGAAAAACAGGAGAAGAGTTATTGAGACAAATCCAGCTTGGAGAAAGATGATCAAGATCCAAACAGAAGAGGATGATTTGTTGAAGATGGAGAATAGATGGAAGAAGATGAATGCTGCTTGCTTCAGTGTTTCTCCATCATTGTGTTTAACCTGGTTGCATCCTGAAGCAGCAAAGTTTTCAGCAGAGAGTCTCACCCTGAACAAGGAGCCCCAGGGTGGCCAGCAGTAGAGTCAGTGACATCATCATTGTGCTGCCGGCGTGTCAGTGGCTCTGAAAGGCCTGGACAGCCACTGATCAACACTGGCCTCTTAACGGCTGGGAGCAGAGAGGCAGGACACATATGCAAACACACAGAGTCAGTCAGCTGCAGCTGGACAACACATGGCATCATGCTGTTTCCCTCTCACTGTTAATACTCCACATATTTACATATTCACATCATGACATGTGGAGGATATTGATGGTCTACTAGGAAACTGATCCAGTGACTTGTGGACAGCTTGGTTCTGGAAGATTCTCTATGTGATCATTCTTAGTGAAATTAATATTAATGGCTGAATGATTATTGGTCACAAACATTCATGATGTTGATCTGTGTCTTCAGTTTGACTTTTGATGGGATTTAAGAGAGAAAACTGTGATCCAGCATGAAGCTGAGGTCAAAGGTCATCATTGATTTATCTCTTGGTGACAGTTAAATAGGAGTGAGAGTCAGAAAATCCACCTTGACTTTGGATGTGATTAATGCCTGCATGAGATTTGGTGGATATAAAATGGAAATAATAAAATTGACACTGGTAAAATATCATCTCTATGATTATTCACATTTTAAGTAACTTCATTGGTGACTTATGATAAATTATGTCTTTTAACATGCAGTGTATGATCTGTATGAAGTTTTTAACCGACGTCTGGTTTGTGTGTTCAGTGAACTGTATCAGTCTCTGCAGTAGCTTCCAGCTGCAGCAGTCACTTCAGTTTCTGTTCAGTCTGACTGAGGGAGGTTTTTGTACGACGCTTTTTCACTGTGTGAACACATCCTGACTGTTGATGTAGTGATAACTCTGACAGTAATAAACTGCTGCATCTTCAGTCTGGACTCCACTGATGGTCAGAGTGAAGTCAGAGTTTGATCCACTGCCTGAAAAACGAACTGGAATCCCTGATGCTCTATGATTAGCCCAGTAAATTAGAAGTTTAGGAACTCCTCCATCTCTCTGTTGGTACCAGGCTAAAATGTAGTCAGAGCCATCATAGTAAACATCCTGACTGGTTATACATCTGATGGTGACGGTTCCTCCCAGACCAGAGGCCACTGCTCCAGGCTGAGTCACTGTGACCTGGCCTCTGGATTCTGAGGATACAGAGACAAAAACATAAAGCAGCTTGATGGTTTTGTGGGCTTCATTTCAGAGGGACGGATGTTGATAGAGGAGAGGATTTTGAATCTCTGGACTTTACCTGTGAAGCAGCAGCAGAGGAGAGTCCAGATGAGGACGCAGATCAAAGTCATGTTTTTGATGAGGAGGATTTCTGTGGCTTCTGTTGTCATGAAGGACAGCTGTCAGTCATCCAGTCTTCAACTCTCAGGACTATAAACTCTCCCAGAGCACTGGAGCATGGTGCTGCTGATGCAAAGTCACTCTCTATGGAAATGCTCTGACTCTTTATGAAAATTAGACAGTGATGATATTTTATGTCAACATCTATCAATTACTTATAGCTACATATAGTGATTCTTTCCTATTGCTCATAATTTCAAGTCCTAGTCTTCGTTCAGCCACAGATATTTTATCAACTTAAGATCTTCTCATGTATTTTTCCGTTTGTTTGATGAAGTAGAAATGTTTAATTTTTGTCTTGATAGATGAGTCAGTATTCAGGTCCAACTCTTTATTTCCCCATTTTCTTTTGTTTAGAAACAGTGATTATTGTCCTGTTATTTATCAAATATCATATTTTATTCATTCACATTACTGTGGTAATATGGTTTGGTTTATTGATAATGTGGCCACTGACAGTGTATGAAGTTCCTCCGCCAATGGTTGAGAGGCTTGAATGGTTGATTAATTTATCAATCAGGAGATGATTGTGTCCCATGCTGCTTAAGCATCACAGCCTTGTATGGGAAAGTCTTACTGGAGCAGTAGTCTGACAGAGGAGTTTAAGTGTGCTAAGGCTAGACTGGAGATGACTCTCATTCAGTGGAAAGATCAAGTAGTTAAGTGTGTAGCATCCATGGCTAAAACAGGGAGGAAGTGGAATCCAAAAGATGCAGTACAGGAAGTCCAGGCTGCTCTCGGGCTTAGGGATATCACAGGTCATGTACAGTAGGGGTGTGGAGGCCTGGGGCTGTGTGCAGGGGAACATCTCTGGAGCAAGGCATCAGTAGTAGAAAAGAGAAAGATGTTAGTAGAGGAGATTCATAGGCAAGAGGAAGCTAAGCTAGGACAGTGGGTGAACTGGGAGAGTGTAGAGAAAAGGAAGTTGAGCAGGATTAGATTCATGATAGGGACTATTTATGATGTGCTACCATCTCCCCAGAATCTAAACCAGTGGTTAGGGGAGTGTTCTAGTGTATGTACACTTAGCCACATTTTGACAGGTTGCAGGGTTAGTCTCTCCCAAGAGAAATATACCTGGCTTCACAACCAGGTTCTGAAATGCTTCACAGCTGCAAATAAGGAAAAACTGGTAGAGGTAAATTCCTTCTCTGATAGAAAGGAGAAGAGACATATTATGATTGTACTGGAGGGAGACAAGACCAGACTGGTGAGGATCAGGCATAGCACAGGTCAGCTAATGGTAGGCGGAGCCAGGAGAGTTGATGGCCAACTTAAACGAATAGCTGATTGTCGCAGCACAGATACTGAGCACCTGACTGAGACCGGACCTGCTGTTGTGGTCAGAAGTAGAGAAGGTAGTGTATTTTATTGAACTTACTGTCCCGTGGGAACACAGAGTTGAGGAGGCTGATGAGCTAAAGAGAGCTAGATATGCAGAGATTGCAGCAGAAGCTGAGCTGCGAGGGTGGAGGGCCCGTGTGCAGCTGGTGGAGGTGGGTCGCTGTGGATTTGTGGCAAAATCCACCATTGGTCTCCTGTGTGAGTTGGGCATTCGCAGGAGAGCACAGAGGGTGGCAGTAAACAACATGTCCCTAGCAGCAGAGCGAGCAAGTGAGTGACTGTGGCTGAGGAGGAAAAATACTAGACTACTGCTATTGGCTAGCCTAGTTAGCTGGTGTCTTCTTGTTGGTTGCTAGTTGGTAGCTGACTGCTAGCCTGCCGGTTGGTTTTCAGGTGGACTGGACTTCTAAATGAGGTTTGCCACAGATCTTGGCACAAGTGATTGTAACATCTCATCCTGTGTAATAATGAATATTCATTCACATTACTGTCAGAGGTTCTTGTTCTGCTGATCTCAGGTCTGCTGGAACTCTATGCTAAACATTGATAATCAGATCAGTCCTAAACTTTGGATTGACCCTCTCCCTATATACCACACGAACCACTTAAAAACATGAAGACGCAAACTCACTCTCACTCTGTGAATCAGGACCAGTCAACTTCAGTCTTTCTATCAACTACATTTAGAACGACAATATATTCCAAGTCTTCGTGCAGCCACAGATATTTTATCAACTGAAGATTCTTTGTGTCATTGATGAGAAATTAAAAGTATATCAGAGTTAACACTTTGCGTGATAACTGCTGGTGGAGATCAGCAGTGGAAATATGGAAAGACATTGTGTTAATTCTTAGTGATATTAATGATTATTGATCACAGAGATGTATGATGATGGTCTGTGACTTTACTTTTCTTTCTTCAGGATGTAGGTCATGAAGCTGTGATCCACCATGAAGCTGAGGTTAAAGGTCATCACCAAGCTTTCTCCTCAACTGTCATAATTAAGTATGATGTATAAAAGAGGAGAGAGAGTTTGAAAGTCTGCTTTAACTTTGGATCTGATTAATAACTCACTGATGGGAAGATAACCCCTGTTATCTGTCATCTCAGTTATACAAACTTCTAGCATCCAGTGACACATCAATATCAATCCCCAAAGACAAGTGGATCAGAGACATAAATAGTCTACCAACAGACACTAACTGGCAAAAAATATGCAATATCACACCTTCCATGACATGTAACTCTATTAATACAACATGAAGTCCTTCATAGAACCCAGATTACCTCCCATAAACTTTAGTGCATGAGCCTCAGTCAAACCAATACCTGTTCACTTTGCTTAGCCTCAATAGACAACTACACCCACGCCCTCTGGTACTGCCCACACATTCAACACTTCTGGTCAGAGGTCATGAGCAGGTTATCTGAGATGCTTAGTCTCAACATCCTCATGCCCAACCATTTCACTTCTTGGTGATCTCTCTATGTGAGATATAAACCATTTCTATTAAAAAAAAAGTTTAATTTGGTAGGAAGTGTAGGAAATGCGGTCTTAATCTTTCTCTCCATCAGCAGGACTAACGCCTGCAGTAGCGCAGGGAGTGGACCTGTAACATATGAGAGCAAGCAGAGGATCTTTCTGCTTTAGAATCTTCTTTGCAATTTACTCCTCTCTCTGCGTGTCCATTCCTTTGGGGATGGTATGGACTTGAGGTAACGTGTTGAAAGTCAAACTCTCTAGCGAACTCTTGGAACTCCACACATACGAACTGGGGTCCATTGTCTGAAATGACCTGGTCTGGGCAGGCAAAACATGTGAAAAGAGTCTTGAACTTTAGCACCACCTGTGAGGCAGAGGTTGTCAGCATGTGGAGCATTTCAAGAAACCTAGAAAAGTAGTCTGACACTACTAGGTAAGAGTGCTTGTTGTGGTCGCACAGGTCGACAGCAAATCTTTTCCAGGGTCTGTCCAGTAGACGGGTTGAGATGAGGGGCTCCTTACGCTGTGCGTGTTTCATCTCATGGCAGACATGACAAGCCTCTACTTTCTGCTGGTCCTTTATTCATCCATGGCACTAAGGGCTTGTGGTCAGTGACCAATTTAAAGTTCTCACGGTCAACAAGGTACTTTTCAAACCTTTCACATGCCCAAACGCTTGCCAGACACTCTTTTTCTATCGGGGCATATCTGGTTTCTGCCTCAGACAGATGGAGTGAGCAATAGGCAACCACTCTCCAGCCCCCATCATGTTGCTGGAGCAGCTGGTGTCTGCCAAAACAGCCGTAGGTCGATTCACGTCGTATAATTTCAGTACAGGGGATGTAGACAAGATGTCTTTGACATGCTGGAAGGCCTCCTGTTGGGGGTGGTCCCACGTCCATGCAGTCTTTGATCTCAAAAGTTCATACAACGGCTGGGCCAGAGTTGACAGATGGGGAATATATTTCCCCAGGTATATGAACATCCTGAGGACACGTTTTGAATCCTGGATGTTCTGTGGTTGAGCTGAGGATTGCTGTTCCTTTGTCAGGGTCAGGCTTTACTCCTGAATTGTCAATCACCTGGCCCAGGAAGTGAAGCTGGTTCTGTCTGAACACACACACTTGTCTCTATTCAACTTTAAGTCAGCCAACTCAATTCTCTCTAATGCCTTGTTTAGGTGCTGGTCATGCTGTTCTGCAGTGTTGCCATACACGAGTATATCATCCATGTAGACAGCTACTCCCTCAAGACTATTGAGGGTCTCAGCCATCTTTCTCTGGAAAATCTCTGGAGCACTTGTGATGCCAAAAGCCGTTTGAAGCCGGTTAACTTGCTCCTTTCTGGATGTAAGGGTATCTGCCAAAACCCAGAGGCAGGGTACAGTGATGTAAACATGGTGGCGCCACTCAGCTTTGCATTGATTTCCTCAGCAGTTGGAAGGATGTACCTCTCTCTCTTTACAGCCTTGTTGAACTGTTTCAGGTCCACACAGATGCATATTTTGCCATTTCGCCTTGCAGCCGACACCATGGGTGCACACCAATCCGTGGGCTCTGTCACTTTCTCAATGACTACGTTCTCCTCCATACGCTGGATTTCCTCTTTTACTTTCTGCATGAGAGTCAAGGGGACCTTCATGCTGTGTGCACAGCATAAGGATCAACGTTCTTTTTTAACTGTATTTTAACAGGCTCTGTCTTGAGAGTCCCATGCTAACCAAAAGCATTGTGCACGTCCTCAATGCACTTAACCAGCCCCATTTTAAATGCTGTGTCTCTGCCTTACAGATTGTTTGCGGTCTGGCTATGTATGACATACAGCGGGAATGAGCAGAGTTTCTCTTTGTATTTTTGGAAATATGGTGTCTGTGTAACAGTCTCTGCCTCTGTCACCTCTCTGATTCACTGACTGTGGCACACTCTTTCCCAATGACCCACCTCTTTGCATGTGTTCCATTTATATTATTTGATTCGGTCTGTTCCCCACTTTCCTTCTTTTTATTTTTCCACTTCTGTTTTCCTCAGTATGAGGATTTAGCGTGTACAATTCTCTCTACTGCCGCGCACGCTGCCCCCTGTTGGTGTACTTGCATAGTCACCTCCTGGACAGTTGGGGTAATGTAAACTTTGCCTCTAACTGCAGTTTACGAGACAGCTCTTTGTCATTTATGCCCACAACTATACGGCCTCTGATGTGCTCCTCTCTGTGTGTTCCAAAGTCACAATGTTCTGACAGGTCATAGAGAGCTCTGATAAACGTTTCACCTTTCTCACCAGGCCGTTGTACTCTCTGATGAAAACAGGCATGTTATGGATTACATTCCTTTTCAGGTAGAAGTATTCATCGTATTTCCCTAACACGACGTTGAATTTCCTTTTATCCGTCACCTCCCCAAAAGAGAGTGCTTTTCTTTTTTTCAGCCTCTCGGTCCATGATGTATATTGGAGAACTGACTTGGACATCACCGTCCTTCTTGCTCAGTTTTGTGGCCACACGAAAGCAATGGAAACGCTGCTTCCAATCTCCCCATTCCGTCGGGCGGTCAAACAGGAAGCTCTTCGGGGGATTAAACATCCTGAAGCCGTGTGTCTGTCACAAACTTGTAAACACCATGTAAAGTTGTGTGATGTCCACATGAACTTTGAACTATAATAACGCTTTACTGGTGACTCTCAGAACAAGCACAATCATACAGGTGTCAACTAGATGATTTACGGCAGCCTTTACGACGGCTGCCTCAGTTCGCTGCTGTCGTAACCCGTATTAAAGGCTGTCCATTCCCATATAACAGTCCTCATATGACAGTGATCATTCTTAGTAATATTAATGTTAATGAGTGAATGATTATTCCAAATATTTATTATGTTGATCTGTGTCTTCAGTTTTACTTTTGGTTGGATTTAAGTGAGAAACTTATTTCTTCTCCAAGCTTTTCTCATTAACTGTCACAGTTTAATAGGATGTATAAAATAGGGAGAGAACTTCAACTTTGAATCTGATTCTAATTTCTATATAGTGTCCTTTTATTTGTTTGTTGTACATGCCTTGTCTAGTTTAGTTATTTATTAAATATTTATATTTTGCACTGACGGGAGAGCTATACCTCAATTTCGTTGTGCAATGTATATTGTTATATGCTACCGTGCAATGACAATAAAGACTCTAATCTAATCTATCTATTTGACTGATGGAAGATGAAGGTTTTGTGAAATGTAAAACAACATCATCATCATATGACCTGAGTTTATGATGTTGGGAAGGATGAGAGGTTAGTGGATTTAAAGTCAGGTTTAAATAGAAATTGAGTATCTGCTAAACATGATTAGTTATATTAATGTACTCAATATAAAACGTGATACTGACAGATGCAGATTATGATGTGTATGAAGTTTTTAACCAACGTCTGGTTTGTGTGTTCAGTGAACTGTATCAGTCTCTGCAGTAGCTTCCAGCTGCAGCAGTCACTTCAGTTTCGGTTCAGTCTGACTGAGGGAGGTTTTAGTACGACGCTTTTTCACTGTGTGAACACCCTTTGACTGCTGATCTCATGATAACTCTGACAGTAATAAACTGCTGCATCTTCAGTCTGGACTCCACTGATGGTCAGAGTGAAGTCAGTGTTTGATCCACTGCCTGAAAAACCATCTGGAATCCCTGATGCTCTAGTGCTAGTATAAGAAATGAGAAGTTTAGGAACTCCTCCATCTCTCTGTTGGTACCAGTGTAAAAAGCTGCCAAAATAAACACTCTGACTGGTTCTACAGTTGATGGTGACGGTTCCTCCCAGACCAGAGGTCACTGATCCAGGCTGAGTCACTGTGACCTGGCCTCTGGACTCTGAGGATACAGAGACAAAAACATAAAGCAGCTTGATGGTTTTGTGGGCTTCATTTCAGAGGGATGGATGTTGATAGAGGAGAGGAGTTTGATTCTCTGGACTTTACCTGTGAAGCAGCAGCAGAGGAGAGTCCAGATGAGGATGCAGATCAAAGTCATGTTTTTGATGAGGAGGATTTCTGTGGCTTCTGTTGTCATGAAGGACAGCTGTCAGTCATCCAGTCTTCAACTCTCAGGACTATAAACTCTCCCAGAGCACTGGAGCATGGTGCTGCTGATGCAAAGTCACTCTCTATGGAAATGCTCTGAGTGACTCCAACAGGGACTTGGATCACTCTGATCATGATGTTGATCAATGGATCAATCACTTCATTGTTGGATTGATCAGGAACTTGTTGCAGGATCTTTGCTTCACTCTTCACAATATAGATTGATTCAAAATTGATTCCTTCTCTTTCTCTTGTTTTTCTAAGTCAGTTTATCAGAGTACGGATCAAGAATATGTCTGGACTTCATTTTTATTTCATATTTTTTCTTTTAAAAGTCTGACTGTTGCATAAATTTTTGAATGTGTCATGATATTTCATAGTTTTAAAGTTTCTCATCTCTGTCTCACAAATCAGTGAAAATCAATGGGACATTTTGAAAGTAATTTAAGAGGAAATTAACTGTAAATAAATGTCTAAATTCAGTCATGTTGTTGCTCTGTGTTATTTCCAGTTTTCACAATGATCCAAACAGTGAATCACTGAGTTGAGTTAGTTTGTTTCAGAGTCAGAAAGCCGTGTCTCTCTACAGTCAGAGGTTTTTGTACGGCGCCTCAATGAGTTTGTATCACTGTGGTGGACGTTCGGTGGAGGGTTAGGGTTAAGTACATTTGACTCATTTAACAACCTGAATCTAGATTTCTTGTCATTTATTTCATAACTGTAGACATTACTAAATCATTTGATCTGCTCGTTGTCATTTCATTTAATTGCAGTGATTCTTGAATGAGTGACTTTATGTCGTCAGACTCAAATCTGCTTCACTTCAACATTTTGTCTGAAAAGAAATTCAATGTGAAGGTTATTTTGAAATTATTCTCTAAACTAAAGTTTCCTCTGTGAAGAAAATCTCCTCCAATCTTTTTAAAGTTCAGACCAAACAGCTGACAAAACATTTCTCCTCCGTTTTACTGGATCTTTCTCAAAGTTGTTCACGTTTGTCACATTTTGTAGATTCCACTCTGTTCAAAGCTCACTGTTCTATTGAAGCAGCATGATGTCTGAGTTGGATTCACTGGAGGAGTTTTAATGTGGAATTCAGTGGTTGACAATGTTCATGTTGAAGAATCAAAGCAAACACACACCATCTAGGTCTTTTCTGTTAGAAACTGTTAAGATCCTGTAAAAGAAGAGAAACGTGACATTTTTCACATCGAGTCAAATGTGTTGAAAGAGTCAAAGTGAGAATTAGTAGTTTGTAGATGAAACATGAAGACACCAGAGGAACAAAATGCCTCTTTCTTAGTTTCCTCTCTAGTCCTGAAACCTGTCTGTTGCCATGGTTCAGCAGTGATGCCTGTCTGTTGCCACGGTTACCGAGCTGAGAGAGGGAAGTGAAAGACTGAAGAGCAGCTTCACCCAAACTCCCAGTTTGTCTGAGTTTTCTGTGTCTCTGTCTCTGCAGTGGGTAGAGTCCCCCCCTCCCTGACGGTGCTGCCTCCCTCCGTGGAGGAGCTGCAGCAGGGGAAGGCCACGCTCATGTGCCCGGCCAACAAGGGCTTCCCCTCAGACTGGAGTCTGTCCTGGAAGGTGGACGGCAGCAGCAGCATCAGCAACGGGGAGCAGAGCAGGAGCCCCGGGGTGCTGCAGAAGGACGGCCACTACAGCTGGAGCAGCACCCTGAGGCTCCCTGCAGACCAGTGGAGGAAGGTGGTCTCTGTGACCTGTGAGGCCAGCCAGGGCTCCCAGACTCCGCTCTCAGAGACACTGAGGAGAGACCAGTGTTCCCAGTCCTGACCTGACTCACTGGGACTCTCACACTGCTTTCACTCTCTCTCTGGTCTCTGGCTTTTCTCTGTCTCTTTATTTCTACCACGAAACCAACTCAACATCATTATTCTTCAGCTTCTCGTATTTTTCATGTTTCAACACAATAAAGTTTTTTCTTCAAGTCAAATACTTTGTCTCTGTTCTCTCTTCAACAACATAATCATCATCTTGTTTTTTAATATTTCCTGAATGCATCTCATCACAGTCACATTTAATCTTTAGATCTAATTCATCAACTACAAGTAAACATCAGGTTTTATCACTTTGCAGCTACTCTCTGAGGATCAGTGTCTCAGTTCAGGAAACTAATGAATTATATGTGTGTATTAAATATGTTTTCACAATCATTTTTAACCAGCTAAAATATACTTTAATTCTAGTTAATGTAATAATAAATCTGTGGTGGGTAGAGCTCCCCCTCCCTTCTCTGCCTGTTGGGCCACACCCCCTCCAATCAGTGATTCCCAACAGGTGAGGCTATCACCTCCTGGTTGTATTTAAATGTAGCTGCAGGCAGTGGTAGGTTTTTGCCTCACGCTCTCCTGACCCTGCATCTGTTCAATGAATGACGATGTCTAGTCAAAGTATGCTCTTTGTCTTTCTGTCAAACATACTTCTGGCACATGCTCTTAGTTCTTCCCTTGCATCTGTGTAGGTGAGAGACTGAGCACTAAAGGGGACTAGTCACCGCGCTCCCTCCCCCCGTCTGTGCAGCGCTCGTCATGTGTGGATGTGTGACTGTATAATGTTCAACTCCAGGAACGGAGAAGTGATGTGGGCTCCTGCTGCTGTAGCTGAGCTGCTTTTGCCCCTTTTTCAAAATATATTTTGTGTACTTATGGTTACCTTGGTTCATCTAGTGTTTTCATTATAAATTGTGTTAAGGGAGCTTTGTTTTCTCCCCAGTCCAGTTAGTCAGTTTAGTGTTTTTGTTTCTTGGTTTCTTTGTTTTTTGAGTTAATTCTGTTCTGGGGTTCTGTCAGTGCCAGTACAGGTGGGCTGGTCATAGGTGTGCAGGTGGTGGCTCCCTGGGTGGAGGGTTTCCTCATTTCAGTTTTATTTGCATGTTTTATGTCATAATTTGTGTCTTTTGCTTTGCAGTTTGTGTGACCCCCCTTCGGATAGCTGCTGGTGGTGGCCCCTCTCCCCTTCACTCCCCCACCCATGTAGGCCTCTGTGACAGTCACCTTGTGCTGGTAAACACTTCAGTGTAGTGACATTTTAGCATGTAGAGATATTTTTGTGATACAGCCTTGTTTTTAAGCCCAGTCCTCCTCCTATTTAACTGATGTCAGATTTACTTGTAATAAAAATTAAATTGTTCACAACTAGAAATTCACCTCTCTGCTCCTTTTCTCCTTGAAACATAAGAACCTGTATTCAGTGTTTTATTCTCTGGGTGAAAGTCCCATAGTGGCGTTGAGGTATGGTCAGGGGTGTACAGCTGCCCCGGTTATAAGTCATGTGGGTTTTAGTTTTAATTTGAGGTCATTTAAAAACTTTGAGTTTTTATCTATACATTTAACTTTTCATCCTTTAATAGTGACTGAAACATTCTGGCTCTTTCAGGTTTTATTTCACTACAGTGATGAAGTTATGTGATAAACTGAAAGTTGATCTGAACTAATTGTCTATTAGAGACTAATAATGAGTTGGACTACAGACATCTGCTACTATCCATGACAACACACACTGAACATTAATCAATAGATGTGTTTTAGATGTTTTTCTTTTTAAATGTCACATATAAATATGATGATGTATGAAGTTTTGAACCAACGTCTGGTTTGTGTGTTCAGTGAACTGTATCAGTCTCTGCAGTAGCTTCCAGCTGCAGCAGTCACTTCAGTTTCTGTTCAGTCTGACTGAGGGAGGTTTTTGTACGACGCTTTTTCGCTGTGTGAACACATACTGACTGTTGATGCTATGAAGACTCTGACAGTAATAAACTGCTGCATCTTCAGCCTGGACTCCACTGATGGTCAGAGTGAAGTCAGAGTTTCTTCCACTGCCTGAAAAACCATCTGGAATCCCTGATGCTCTATTGTTAGCATAGTAAATGAGAAGTTTGGGAACTCCTCCATCTCTCTGTTGGTACCAGGATAAAAAGTAGTGAATGCTGGAGACGTAGCCGCCGCTGTAGACCATGTGGAAACGAACCTCCTGACTGGTCCTACAGTTGATGGTGACGGTTCCTCCCAGACCAGACCTCACTGATCCAGGCTGAGTCACTGTGACATGGTCTCTGGACTCTGAGGATACAGAGACAAAAACATAAAGCAGCTTGATGGTTTTGTGGGCTTCATTTCAGAGGGACGGATGTTGATAGAGGAGAGGAGTTTGATTCTCTGGACTTTACCTGTGAAGCAGCAGCAGAGGAGAGTCCAGATGAGGACGCAGATCAAAGTCATGTTTTGATGAGGAGGATTTCTGTGGCTTCTGTTGTCATGAAGGACAGCTGTCAGTCATCCAGTCTTCAACTCTCAGAACTATAAACTCTCCCAGAGCACTGGAGCATGGTGCTGCTGATGCAAAGTCACTCTCTATGGAAATGCTCTGACTCTTTATTAAAATGAGTCAGTGATGATGTTTTAAATCAACATCTATAAATAAATTATATCTAACAGAGTTTATTATCATGTGGTGCTGATATTTTCCCTCCAAGATAAATCTGAAATGATGTTTCATGTTACTATTAATCAGGATTTTACAAAGAGACTGATTTATTTTTCATTCCATGGTGTTTTTTTAGTCAACTAAATATAAGTTGTTTTATTGAGTCAACTTAAAACCACTGAAAGGTTTTCATGATGTACTATGTTGATGCTAGAGTTCCATTGGAAGGATTTGACTTCGACAAGAACCAGACTGTGATGTCTGGATGACTGGGACAGAACATCTCCTGAACTGCAGCTCTTGAGGCTTGTTCCTGGTCTGCAGTGGTCAGTTCTAGGGATTTCCGATATTGACTTTTTGCCGATATCTGATAGCCGATTTTATCCAAATTCTTAATTTCCAATTCCGGTATCACCCAATATGGTATACTGATATATGTGGGCATTTTTTTTCCCCACCCAGACTAATTTAAGCAGCAAGCAACCTGCCACACTAGCTACACTGTGTTGTTGCTTTGGCTCCGGGTGCGGTTTGATAAGGTCATCAATCGCGCGCCGGTAAATGTCTCAGGATCCCACAAGCAGCATCAGCAGCAGCAGAATCCGGGCATTATGTTATCTGTTTTCATTATCGGTGGTAAAACTGATAATGATATGAACAGATATTACAAAAATAGGCTAATATCGGCCGATATTATCGGTTGGCTGATATTATCGGACATCCCTAGTCAGTACCTTTCAAAAGTGGTCAGAGGAAAGAGAAGAACATATGTGGTTTAGACCATAGTATCAGCTCCAACAGTTACTGCAGAGTTGTCCGTGTTGTTGGTGATCTGGTCTAATCCATGCCACGTCCTCTGTTGGTTGTTGTGTGTCAAATTGTCCTCATCATAGCTGTGTTAGGTTACTCAGGTTTTCCCTTGTCTTGTTGTCCTGGTCAACCAACGTTAAGATGAGGTTGTGAGGTATCAAAAGAGTTTATATTGTACTTGTAACCCACAGTTTTTGATTGGGATGAATCTGAATCAGTTTGTCAGCAGTTTCTCTCCTCAATATTTAATATAAGAACCAGTGGTTTCTCTCTCTCTCTCTCTCTCTTTCTGTGTCTCCAAGATCTGAACATGTCCATCAGCTGTGAGAGAACTTCCACACATAGTTTATGTATTTTATTGGTGGTTTGGACTTTTTCCTAATGGAGTGTCAGCTGAGATGAGGAGCAGTGAGAGATGGTCTGACAGGTCTAGGTGAGGGAGGGGTACAGCTCTGTATGCATGCTTCATGTTAGTATACACATGGTCTACAGTGTTCTTCCCTCGAGGAACATTAATCCTGTTGTACAAACCAAGGAAGCACAGTCTTTATTCACTCATCTACACAATAGAAAGCTCCACGTTCTCTACAGAAAGGACTTTGTGGAGATCTTGTTTCTTCATCTTTGTCTCAAAGCTCCAATAATGAAGTTTGATTGCTGTGTGTGTAGATGTAGTTTGAGTTCATCACTCATGATGACATTGAGCTTTAACTGATTCTGAGTCTAAGAGAATATTTTCTGTCATTGTGTAAAGATTGAGACGTTTTCTGATGCTGTTCTGTGTCTTCATGTTCCCGTATGAAGCTGAGGTCAGAGGTCATGACTGAACTTAGACTCGGGAACAGTTTAACTTTAGCTCCTTTAGAGTCCAGTCACATAAGGACCTGGAACTGATCTGAATGGATGGAAAGAAGCTCTGATGGAGAAAGTAATCTGATTACTACCAAGATCATGTTCAGTTTGTTAACTTATTGTGATACGTGTTCAAATTAACTCATGTTGTGAGGACATTAATTCAATAATGGAGAAGCTTCGTGTTAAAATGAATAAATATGATGATGAGTGTGTTAACAATCAATGTAAAGTCATCTCTTGTGTTCAGTGAACTGTATCAGTCTCTGCAGTAGCTTCCAGCTGCAGCAGTCACTTCAGTTTCTGTTCAGTCTGACTGAGGGAGGTTTTTGTATGACGCTTTTTCATTGTGTGAACACATTCTGACTGTTGATGAGATGAAGACTCTGACAGTAATAAACTGCTGCATCTTCAGTCTGGACTCCACTGATGGTCAGAGTGAAGTCAGAGTTTGATCCACTGCCTGAAAAACGACCTGGAATCCCTGATGCTCTACTGTCAGCGCGATAAATGAGAAGTTTAGGAACTCCTCCATCTCTCTGTTGGTACCAGTGTAAACGGTGGTAGTTGTTGTAAACATAAACATTTATTTTTCAGGTGTTTCTGTAAATGGAAAGTTTGGAATGATGAGTAATTTTGATGCCAGTATTCATTTGTCTCAATTTTACCATGAATCTAAAAACTTATCATAGATGATGATGATTTCTTAAGTGTTTTGGAAACACTTGAATATTAAACTGTTTGACTGAAGGAAAGTTCTTTAAATCAGTCAACATATTAGTGAGTCGACCTTTAGTGAACTTCTCTGTGTCAGACATTCCAGTAGCCAGGTGCAGAGAATTGGTGGTAATCCAAGCAGCAGCAGTTTGTTGACTAAAGTCTGTGGTTCAGTTGTATTAAATGCAGAGCTGAAGTCCAGGAAAAGCAGCCTGTAGGTGTCTCTACCCTCCAGGTGAGTGAGAGCAGAGTGGACGACAGATGAAATTAAATCCTCTACAGACCTGTTCTTCCCGTATGTATACTGGTCTGGGTCCACATTAATGTCCACCCTGTCCTTAATGTGGCCATGACCACGCGTTCAAAGCTTTTCATAACTATTAGAGTGAGGGCCACCGGTCGATAGTCACTCATTCTCCTGACTGCTGCACACTAGGACTCTGGGATGATGGAAGCTGTTTACAGGGACAACGTCTCCACAGCCTGGAAGAGAGAGACGTTAAAGACCTCACACTTTAGTGAGCTGGTCTGCACAGTCCAACAGAAACCTCCCAGGGATGTTGTCTGGTTCTGCTGGTTTGTGGAGGTTGACACATTGCAGAGACGTCCTCATCTTGTTTCCAGACACTCTGAGTGAGTCTGGAACAGGTAGCAGGATCAGCAGGTTCAAAGTGGGCATAGAAGGTGTTTAGGGCCTCTAGACTTTCACCAAACATCTTTTCAGAGCATTAAATCAGCAGCAGGAGTCTTTTCTAGGTGACTCCTGATCTGATGGGAGTGTTGTGAACAGGGAGTGAGCAGGGTGTGATGCCCCCCCGAGATCCTTCTAGACCTCTACCTGGATCTGACATGATGAAGAACAAACACAGGTTCCTGTTGGAGGCCGGGAGACGACTGGATGTTCTCACAATGTGTTCTGTTCTTGGTGTGAGCAGAGGATGTGATGGAGGAGGTGAGGACACTTTCGATGGTGGCTCTGTAGAACTGGGCACGAACATTGAGGGAGACGTTCATCTTGTGGAGCGACCTGAGGAAAAAACATCCTCTGGTGAGACCGCTTGGATGAGTGTGTCTCCCATTTCAGGTCCCTGGTGATGGTGGTGCCCAGAAACCTGTACTGCAGTGTTGATGAGAAGTTGGGGGGCGTGAGGGTGAATGTCCACAGAAGTCCATGACCAACTCCACTGTCTTGTTGATGTTTAGATCCAGGGGTACCTGCAGATGTAGCATGTTGAGCTATAATCCACAAACAGGGTCCTGACATAGGAGCTGGGCTGGTCCAGGTGCTGGAGCACATGGTGGAGGCTGAGGTTGGTGGGGTTGTCCACAGAGTGATTTGCTCTGTAAGTTCTCATGACCCGGCTCATGGGCCGTGACAAAAAGCACAAATACACAGGAACATAACGTTCAAGAAGTTTATAACAAACGAGGATAAATAATAAGAAGGAAAGCGTACCACATACTGTAGGTGGGGTGTGGATGTCAGTGTTTATCAGTGTGTCTGGTGATGGGTGAATGTCCTCGTGTAGAATGTTAAGTGTTGGATGGAGTAAAATAATTAAGAATCAGGACAAAGCCAACCAAAAAAAAACATGGTACCCTCAGGATGGAACCAAAGACAGAGAGAGAGAGAGATGGGAGCTGACAGACAGGTCTTAAACAAGCCGCCCACTGGGAGTCTGGCCAGGTGCTCCCTAACTATGCTCCGCCCACCAGCCAGGTACCTGGCAGATAAAAACACACCAGAACAGGCCCTGCCAGGCAGGAGGCCGTCACACCCACCTCCATGAGAACAGGGTTCAAAATTAAAGCTCATGTTGCATTACCACATTACTTTAATACCAGGACAAATATTTTTCAAGAAAACTAACCTGATGCTTGTCATCCACCAGACCCCTCCCCCCTCAGCAACCTGGTGCCAGTAAGAAGTGATTTAAGAGGAAAAAGAGAGATGACATGGATGAGACAAACCGTTTAAGGTGAAGTCAGTTATACACAGGCTAGACTAGTACGGGGCTCGGGACAGTTCATCTGCTGCTACATTTTCTGGACCCCTGAACCGAATATCTAGCCAGTATGACTGATGTAGGCAACTCTTTGTGCTGTTGAAATACAAACCACTGGCACAGACATATCGGCAGCATTAGCTGCAACGAGAGGACGTTCCTGACCGGCACACAAAACACCCGTCTCAATCAACTCTGCCTTCAAAATACTTTCCATGTTACCCTTCAGCTGATTATGGGGGATATCCACTTGACAATGCCATGCCATGTTCTGCTGTTGTTCCTGACTGCATCTGTCCATCAATTCCTCGAATAGAGCATTAAACTCATCCATCTCTGCCATTACGCAAAAAACAAATCAGATACTGGCATTCACAACCCATCCAAGAGGCCAAAGCGAGTGCCAACACGGTGCCAACACACAACAAGTGGGCAAACCCCTCCATCTAATCTACCTGCCCAGATCTTACCCGACTCAACTCACCCCTAGTCTTCTGAACTGTGAGGGGTCCAGGAGGGGGTCGGTGATTGGTGTGAGGAAGGAGTCTCTCAAAGCTCTTCATGACCACAGATGGTCTGTAGTCATTCAGTCCTTCTTTGGAACTGGGATGATGGTGGATGCTCTGAAACAGGATGGCACAACATTCAGAGATGGACTGGTTGAAGATGTGTGACAGTTAACCCGTAGTATCAGCTCCAACAGTTACTGCAGAGTTGTCCTTGTTGTTGGTGATCTGGTCTAATCCCTGGCACGTCCTCTGTGGGTTGTTATGTGTCAAATTGTCCTCATCATAGCTTTGTTAGGTTTCTCAGGTTCTCCCTTCTCTTGTTGTCCTGGTCAGCCAACGTGAAGATGAGGTG
Source organism: Mugil cephalus (assembly GCF_022458985.1). NCBI lineage: Eukaryota > Metazoa > Chordata > Actinopteri > Mugiliformes > Mugilidae > Mugil > Mugil cephalus. The sequence goes on along the minus strand of NC_061783.1, from coordinate 24,749,509 downwards.
GTCAGATCTCAGAAGAGTTTCTATTTTACTTGTCATCCAGGGTTTTTGATTGGGATGAATCTGAATGTGTTTGTCAGCAGTGAACATATCTGTTCAGAATTTAATATAAGAACCAGTGGTCTCTGTGTGTGTCTCCAACATCTGATGTCCAAACATGTCCATTAGTTGAGAGAGAACTTTCACACATAGTTTATGTATTTTATTGGTGGTTTAGACTTTTTCCTGATGGAGTGTCAGCTGGGATGAGGAGCAGTGAGAGATGGTTTGACAAGTCTAGGTGAGGGAGGGGTACAGCTCTGTGTGCATGCTGTCATATGAAGAAAGGTCCTTTATTTACAAAAGACAAACAAATTAAAAGTGAGTGGATGATAAGTTCAGGGTGGACCGAGGCCAAAGTAACAAACAAAATGATCCAACCTAGAAATATTTTCACTCTCTCTCTGTCTCTTTATTTCTACCATGAGAAAAAACTCAACATCATTATTCTTCAGCTTCTCGTGTTTTTCATGTTTCAACACAATAAAGTTGTTTTTTCTTCAAGTCAAATCCTTTGTCTCTGTTCCTTCTTCAACAACATAATCATCATCTTGTTTTTTAATATTTCCTGAATGCATCTCATCACAGTCACATTTAATCTTTAGTTGTAATTCATCAACTACAGGTAAACATCAGGTTTTATCACTTTGCAGCTACTGTCTGAGGATCATTGTCTCAGTGCAGGAAACCAATGAATTATATGTGTGTATTAAATATGTTTTCACAATCATTTTTAACCAGCTAAAACATAGTTTAATTCTAATGAATTCAATGATAGGTTTTATTTGTACTTTGAGAACTTTGAATTTTTCCCTATAAATTTTGCTTTTCATCCTTTAATAGTGACTGAAACATTCTGACTCTTTCAGCTTTTATTTCACTACAATGATGAAGTTATGTGATAAACTGAAAGTTGATCTGAACTAATTGTCTATTAGAGACTAATAATGAGTTGGACTACAGACATCTGCTACTATCCATGATAACACACACTGAACATTAATCAATAGATGTGTTTTAGATGTTTTTCTTTTTAAATGTCACAGTTAAATATGATGATGTATGAAGTTTTTAACCAACGTCTGGTTTGTGTGTTCAGTGAACTGTATCAGTCTCTGCAGTAGCTTCCAGCTGCAACAGTCACTTCAGTTTCTGTTCAGTCTGACTGAGGGAGGTTTTTGTACGACGCTTTTTCACTGTGTGAACACATACTGACTGTTGATGACATGAAAACTCTGACAGTAATAAACTGCTACATCTTCAGTCTGGACTCCACTGATGGTCAGAGTGAAGTCAGAGTTTGATCCACTGCCTGTAAAACGACCTGGAATCCCTGATGCTCTATTGCTAGCATAGTAAATGAAAAGTTTAGGAACTCCTCCATCTCTCTGTTGGTACCAGGCTAAATCGTTGCCACCATAAACCCTCTGACTGGTTCTACAGTTGATGTTGACGGTTCCTCCCAGACTAGACCTCACTGATCCAGGCTGAGTCACTGTGACCTGGCCTCTGGACTCTGAGGATACAGAGACAAAAACATAAAGCAGCTTGATGGTTTTGTGGGCTTCATTTCAGAGGGACGGATGTTGATAGAGGAGCGAAGTTTGATTCTCTGGGCTTTACCTGTGAAGCAGCAGCAGAGGAGAGTCCAGATGAGGACGCAGATCAAAGTCATGTTTTTGATGAGGAGGATTTCTGTGGCTTCTGTTGTCATGAAGGACAGCTGTCAGTCATCCAGTCTTCAACTCTCAGGACTATAAACTCTCCCAGAGCACTGGAGCATGGTGCTGCTGATGCAAAGTCACTCTCTATGGAAATGCTCTGAGTGACTCCAACAGGGACTTGGATCACTCTGATCATGATGTTGATCAATGGATCAATCACTTCATACTTGGATATTGATCAGGAAGTTGTTGAAAGATTTTACAATTTCACTTTACTATATATCTTCTTTTGAAATATCTCTTATTCTCCGTTCAATTTTGAATCAGTTTTTTTTAGATCAGTCAGTTCTCAGTGTTGATCTGTAGTTATATCAATATTATATACATTTGGGTTTTTATCTGTATGAATGAATAAAATGTCTTGCATGTGCATGTTATCATATTAGCATTTCTATAAACCTTTCTCTCATAAAATTCAATGTAAGTCAATGTGACATTTTAAAAAGTAATTTAACATAAATTAACTGTAAATAAAAGTCTAAATTCAGTCATGTCGTTGCTCTGTGTTATTTCCAGTTTTCACAATGATCCAAACAGTGAATCACTGAGTTGAGTTAGTTTGTTTCAGAGTCAGAGAGCCGTGTCTCTCTACAGTCAGAGGTTTTTGTACGCCGCCTCAATGAGTTTGTATCACTGTGGTTGACGTTCGGTGGAGGAACCAGACTGGAAGTTAACTGTAAGTACATTTGACTCATTTAATAACCTCAATCTAGATTTATTGTCATTTATTTCATAGCTATAGATGTTACTGAAACATTTATTCTGCTCGTTGTTATTTATTTAATTGGGAGGTTCTGTAATGAGTGACATTATGTCTTCAAACTCAAATCTCTTTCACTTCAACATTTTGTCTCAAAAGAGATTTCATTTTACTGTTATTTTGTTTTTAACGTCTAAACTAAAGATTCCTCTGTGAAGAAAATCTGCTCCAATCTTTTTAAAGTTCAGACCAAACAGCTGACAAAACATTTCTCCTCCGTTTTACTGGATCTTTCTCAAATTTTTTCATGACTCATATTTTGTAGATCCCACTCTGTTCAAAGCTCACTGTTCTATTTAAACAGCATGATGTCTGAGTCTGATTCATTGGAGGAGTTTTAATGTGGAATTCAGTGGTTGACAATGTTCATGTTGAAGAAGCAAAGCAAACACACACCATCGAGGTCTTTTCTGTTAGAAACTGTTAAGATCCTGTAAAAGAAGAGAAACGTGACATTTTTCACATCGAATCAAATGTGTTGAAAGAGTCAAAGTGAGAATTAGTAGTTTGTAGATGAAACATGAAGACACCAGAGGAACAAAATGCCTCTTTCTTAGTTTCCTCTTTCGTCCTGAAACCTGTCTGTTGCCGTGGTTCAGCAGTGATGCCTGTCTGTTGCCACGGTTACCGAGCTGAGAGAGGGAAGTGAAAGACTGAAGAGCAGCTTCACCAAACTCCAGTTTGTCTGAGTTTTCTGTGTCTCTGTCTCTGCAGTGGGTAGAGTCCCCCCCTCCCTGACGGTGCTGCCTCCCTCCGTGGAGGAGCTGCAGCAGGGGAAGGCCACGCTCATGTGCCTGGCCAACAAGGGCTTCCCCTCAGACTGGAGTCTGTCCTGGAAGGTGGACGGCAGCAGCAGCATCAGCAACGGGGAGCAGAGCAGGAGCCCCGGGGTGCTGCAGAAGGACGGCCACTACAGCTGGAGCAGCACCCTGAGGCTCCCTGCAGACCAGTGGAGGAAGGTGGTCTCTGTGACCTGTGAGGCCAGCCAGGGCTCCCAGACTCCGCTCTCAGAGCACTGAGGAGAGACCAGTGTTCCCAGTCCTGACCTGACTCACTGGGACTCTCACACTGCTTTCACTCTCTCTCTGCTCTCTGGCTTTTCTTTCACATCTTCCAATAACAGGATTTACTGGCTTCTTGCTGTGTTTCAACGTTGTTTCACTGCTTCTAAATAATAAACATCTGCTCATCAACTCACTTGTTCTCATGTCGACTCTGTTCAGTCGTTTTCTTTCAGAGATGAGGAGAAAAACTGAGATGATCAAACACTTTGTGACTGAGTAAAGGAAGTGTAAGGTTCCATAATTTCTATCTCTATCCAGAATCCTGTTGATAAACTCAGTGAAACAAAGTGAACATCCAGATGTTTTAGTCTCAATCAATCTGAACGTCTCATGTCTCTAACAGGTTTCTGATCCAGTCAGAACAGATCTTCCTGGAATAATAAACCCCTGTGAACATTTCATCAAAACTTATCCAGTCATCTCACTTTTTCACTCATCATCTCACTAGTAGAACCTCCCTGGCCACTTTATTAGGTACACTAGTGACAACAGTCCTGCTCTAGATCTGGTCTCCATGAAGGTTGTGGTGTTCAGCTTTAGTTTCGAGTGACTGAGGTGTTCATTTAATTGTGTAATTTTGTACAACTACTGAACTGATACGTGTTCCTAATATTTTGACATAGTAGTCAGTGGGCTAGGCTAAATAACAGAAACACTTTCAATCCAGTTTAACAGCATCACAAGACCATTCACGTCAATCACCACCTTTGTGTTACTGTTTCTACATCAACTCAACATTATTTAGATCAGAATGAGTTCACTGGTGTACCTAATAAACTGGACAGGGAGTTATATATCAGCCACATTCAGTTTCCAGACTGTCTCATGTGTTCATTGAATGTTCTGTTTACTTTTTATTTCAGAGAGATTTAATAATTATCGAGGCAATGCAACGCGATACCTCTATATTGTTATTGCTTGGCGTTTATTCCGCTTATTCTTCTTCCGTAGCTTTTTCGGCGCGCTACTCGTCCCAGAATTCTGGAGCGATATGGACAATGATATATCAAGACTTGGGAATTGATCAGGAATGGTGTGCTACGACTTTTATAAGGGATTGATGAAACGGGGTGAGAATAAACGACAAAAAAGCGACAGATTTTTCCCATAGGAATGAATGGAAAAGCAAAGAAAAAACGCCAACATTCCAAAATCGCCTCGCTCGTTTTGCTGAATGATTACTCGGCCATGCTTTGGATTAGAGAAATTCTGAAAAGTTTGTACGAGGCACGACAAGTGTAGCTTTCTTTTCCACAAAACGGCGTTTTTGTACCTGCTACGGTTTGGTCGCAGTCGCAGTTTACGTTTGGGTGAAAAAAGCTGAAAATATGGTTTAACATGGGACCCTATGGCCGCACTCTAATCGCACTCTAGCCAGAGGATTTTACTGTTTTAACCGAAAAAAAGTGGTTCAAAGTTGTCTGGCGGCCACAAATTTGGAGCTACAGAAATAAAAAATACATAAAAACGTAGGAATTTGTGTTGGCTTTCCGATGGTGCATCTCTGATTCGTGTAAGTCCTACGGTTTGGACTCCCAGGCCCTTCCGAGCGAGGGGTGCGACCAACATTCTGCCCATCCGCTCGCATGTTAAATAAAGGTAGCATTTGGGGTGAAAAACGGCAACGCGAGGTGTTCTCTCTCTCATCACAGCGGCCACAGTTTTCGCCGTATGTGCGTGGAACCAACATTAAATCGAAGAGGACCCTTGTCTAACACTCACAATGAGTTCATTTTCCCCGTACGACCTATCGTTGGGGAGTTATGAACATTTGTTCGGAGGTCAAATCCTAGGGTACAGAGATAGCTACCCCCCACTTACATAAGAACTAAAGTTCTTATATAAGCTGTGAGAGAGCAGGGGAGGGGCCGTAACCATGGTTAAAGAGGAGGAGGGAGGAGCTTATAGTGACAGCATCATATAGGGAGGAGAGGCTAATTAACAGCAGGTGTGTACCTGCTCATCATGTTTGCTGCAGTACCTAAGGAGGGAGGCTTTCAGTAACACAACAGCTGTGCACCTGCTGACCATCATAATGGAACACTAAGTCACTCACACCGCCAAATCATTATGACCACCTTAGACATGGACAGAGAAGATGAAAGAGGCCAAATCTCACTCCACAGACACTCCACTGTAGCGTATGAACACCTGCTCCTTCCACACACTCGAACGTGCACCCAACACTGACCCCACATTCAAATATGTCTGCCAAAACATTATGACCACTCAGGCAATTACAGCAGTACAATGAGACGGGGACCGTTATTGATGCAACACTCGTGGGCCAGCTATGGTTCTGGTCTCTCTACCGACACAATGCTGGATCTCAGACAACCTGCCAAAACATCATGACCACCTCAGATGTTTACAATAGGAATTCGGCACAAGCAGCATTGCCTCGTTCAAAATTTCAACCTTGGGAATTTTCTAGTTTTTTATTTGTAATTTGAAGGAATTTGATAACTTTCAGTTTTTATCTATGAATTTAACTTTTCATCCTTCAATAGTGACTGAAACATTCTGCCTCTTTCAGGTTTTATTTCACTACAATGATGAAGTTATGTGATAAACTGAAAGTTGATATGAACTAATTGTCTATTAGAGACTAATAATGAGTTGGACTACAGACAACTGCTACTATCCATGATAACACACACTGAACATTAATCAATAGATGTGTTTTAGATGTTTTTCTTTTTAAATGTCACAGTTAAATATGATGATGTATGAAGTTTTTAACCAACGTCTGGTTTGTGTGTTCAGTGAACTGTATCAGTCTCTGCAGTAGCTTCCAGCTGCAACAGTCACTTCAGTTTCTGTTCAGTCTGACTGAGGGAGGTTTTTGTACGACGCTTTTTCACTGTGTGAACACATCCAGACTGTTGATGTAGTGATAACTCTGACAGTGATAAACGGCTGCATCTTCAGCCTGGACTCCACTGATGGTCAGAGTGAAGTCAGAGTTTGATCCACTGCCTGAAAAACGATCTGGAATCCTGATGCTCTAGTGCTAGCCTGATAAATGAGAAGTTTAGGAACTCCTCCATCTCTCTGTTGGTACCAGTATAAAGGATTGTAGCTAAAAACATTCTGACTGGTTCTACAACTGATGGTGACGGTTCCTCCCAGACCAGAGGTCACTGATCCAGGCTGAGTCACTGTGACCTGGCCTCTGGACTCTGAGGATACAGAGACAAAAACATAAAGCAGCTTGATGGTTTTGTGGGCTTCATTTCAGAGGGACGGATGTTGATAGAGGAGAGGAGTTTGATTCTCTGGACTTTACCTGTGAAGCAGCAGCAGAGGAGAGTCCAGATGAGGACGCAGATCAAAGTCATGTTTTTGATGAGGAGGATTTCTGTGGCTTCTGTTGTCATGAAGGACAGCTGTCAGTCATCCAGTCTTCAACTCTCAGGACTATAAACTCTCCCAGAGCACTGGAGCATGGTGCTGCTGATGCAAAGTCACTCTCTATGGAAATGCTCTGAGTGACTCCAACAGGGACTTGGATCACTCTAATCATGATGTTGATCAATGGATCAATCACTTCATACTTGGATATTGATCAGGAAGTTGTTGAAAGATTTTACAATTTCACTTTTATATATATCTTCTTTTAAAATATCTCTTATTCTCCGTTCATTTTTGAATCAGTTTTTTTTAGATCAGTCAGTTCTCAGTGTTGATCTGTAGTTATATCAATATTCTATACATTTGGGTTTTTATCTGTATGAATGAATAAAATGTCTTGCATGTGCATGTTATCATATTACCAGTTCTATTAACATTTCTGTCACAAAATTCAATGAAAGTCAATGGGACATTTTAAAAGTAATTTAACATGAAATTAACTGTAAATAAAAGTCTCAATTCAGTCATGTTGTTGCTCTGTGTTATGTCCAGTTTTTACAATGATCCAAACAGTGAATCGCTGAGTTGAGTTAGTTTGTTTCAGAGTCAGAGAGCCGTGTCTCTCTACAGTCAGAGGTTTTTGTACGGCGCCTCAATGAGTTTGTATCACTGTGGTACACGTTCGGTGGAGGAACCAGACTGGAAGTTAACTGTAAGTACATTTGACTCATTTAATAACCTGAATCTAGATTTCCTGTCATTTCTTTCCTAACTGTAGACGTTACTTAATCATTTGATCTGCTCGTTGTCATTTAATTTAATTGCAGGGATTATTGAATGAGTGACATTATGTCTTCAGACTCAAATCTGCTTCACTTCAACATTTTGTCTGAAAAGAAATTCAATGTGAAGGTTATTTTGTATTTATTCTCTAAACTAAAGTTTCCTCTGTGAAGAAAATCTCCTCCAATCTTTTTAAAGTTCAGACCAAACAGCTGACAAAACATTTCTCCTCCGTTTTACTGGATCTTTCTCAAAGTTGTTCACGTTTGTCACATTTTGTAGATCCCACTCTGTTCAAAGCTCACTGTTCTATTTAAACAGCATGATGCCTGAGTTGGATTCATTGGAGGAGTTTTAATGTGGAATTCAGTGGTTGACAATGTTCATGTTGAAGAAGCAAAGCAAACACACACCATCTAGGTCTTTTCTGTTAGAAACTGTTAAGATCCTGTAAAAGAAGAGAAACGTGACATTTTTCACATCGAGTCAAATGTGTTGAAAGAGTCAAAGTGAGAATTAGTAGTTTGTAGATGAAACATGAAGACACCAGAGGAACAAAATGCCTTTTTCTTAGTTTCCTCTTTAGTCCTGAAACCTGTCTGTTGCCGTGGTTCAGCAGTGATGCCTGTCTGTTGCCACGGTTACCGAGCTGAGAGAGGGAAGTGAAAGACTGAAGAGCAGCTTCACCCAAACTCCCAGTTTGTCTGAGTTTTCTGTGTCTCTGTCTCTGCAGTGGGTAGAGTCCCCCCCTCCCTGACGGTGCTGCCTCCCTCCGTGGAGGAGCTGCAGCAGGGGAAGGCCACGCTCATGTGCCTGGCCAACAAGGGCTTCCCCTCAGACTGGAGTCTGTCCTGGAAGGTGGACGGCAGCAGCGCAGCATCAGCAACGGGGAGCAGAGCAGGAGCCCCGGGGTGCTGCAGAAGGACGGCCACTACAGCTGGAGCAGCACCCTGAGGCTCCCTGCAGACCAGTGGAGGAAGGTGGTCTCTGTGACCTGTGAGGCCAGCCAGGGCTCCCAGACTCCGCTCTCAGAGACACTGAGGAGAGACCAGTGTTCCCAGTCCTGACCTGACTCACTGGGACTCTCACACTGCTTTCACTCTCTCTCTGCTCTCTGGCTTTTCTCTGTCTCTTTATTTCTACCATGAGACCAACTCGACATCATTATTCTTCAGCTTCTCGTGTTTTTCATATTTCAACACAATAAAGTTTTTTCTTCATGCCAAATATTTTGTCTCTGTTCTTTCTTCAACAACATTATCATCATCTTGTTTTTTAATATTTCCTGAATGCATCTCATCACAATCACATTTAATCTTTAGATGTAATTCATCAACTACAGGTAAACATCAGGTTTTGTCACTTTGCAGCTACTGTCTGAGGATCAGTGTCTCAGTTCAGGAAACTAATGAATTATATGTGTGTATTAAATATGTTTTCACAATCATTTTTAACCATTAAAAACATAGTTTAATTCTAATGAATTCAATGATAAATCATTTAGGTTTTATTTTGTAATTTGATAACTTTGAGTTTTTCTCTATAAATTTAACTTTTCATTCTTTAATAGTGACTGAAACATTCTGACTCTTTCAGGTTTTATTTCACTACAATGATGAAGTTATGTGATAAACTGAAAGTTGATCTGAACTAATTGTCTATTAGAGACTAATAATGAGTTGGACTACAGACATTGCTACTATCCATGATAAACACACACTGAACATTAATCAATAGATGTGTTTTAGATGTTTTTCTTTTTAAATGTCACAGTTAAATATGATGATGTATGAAGTTTTCAACCAACGTCTGGTTTGTGTGTTCAGTGAACTGTATCAGTCTCTGCAGTAGCTTCCAGCTGCAACAGTCACTTCAGTTTCTGTTCAGTCTGACTGAGGGAGGTTTTTGTACGACGCTTTTTCACTGTGTGAACACATACTGACTGTTGATCTCATGAAAACTCTGACAGTAATAAACTGCTGCATCTTCAGTCTGGACTCCACTGATGGTCAGAGTGAAGTCAGAGTTTGATCCACTGCCTGAAAAACGACCTGGAATCCCTGATGCTCTACTGTTAGCACCATAAATGAGAAGTTTAGGAACTCCTCCATCTCTCTGTTGGTACCAGGCTAAATAGTAGCTGCTGTAGTAACTGATGTAATAAACATTCTGACTGGTTCTACAGTTGATGGTGACGGTTCCTCCCAGACCAGACCTCACTGATCCAGGCTGAGTCACTGTGACCTGGCCTCTGGACTCTGAGGATACAGAGACAAAAACATAAAGCAGCTTGATGGTTTTGTGGGCTTCATTTCAGAGGGACGGATGTTGATAGAGGAGAGGAGTTTGATTCTCTGGACTTTACCTGTGAAGCAGCAGCAGAGGAGAGTCCAGATGAGGACGCAGATCAAAGTCATGTTTTTGATGAGGAGGATTTCTGTGGCTTCTGTTGTCATGAAGGACAGCTGTCAGTCATCCAGTCTTCAACTCTCAGGACTATAAACTCTCCAGAGCACTGGAGCATGGTGCTGCTGATGCAAAGTCACTCTCTATGGAAATGCTCTGAGTGACTCCAACAGGGACTTGGATCACTCTGATCATGATGTTGATCAATGGATCAATCACTTCATTGTTGGATTGATCAGGAACTTGTTGAAACATTTTACAGTTTCACTTTTAATCATAACTTCTTTTAAAATATCACCTTTCTTATTCCCCGTTTATTTTCAAGACAGTTTGTTAGATTAGTCAGTTATTAGTGTTGATCTGTAGTTATATCAACATGTTATACATTTGGGTTTTAGTTGTTTGAACAAACAAAATGTCTTTCACATGCATGTTCTAATATTACAGTTTTATATACATTTCTGTCTGAAAAATCAGTGAAATTCAATGGGACATTTTAAAAGTAATTTAACATGAAATTAACTGTAAATAAAAGTCTAAATTCAGTCATGTTGTTGCTCTGTGTTATTTCCAGTTTTCACAATGATCCGAACAGTGAATCATTGAGTTGAGTTAGTTTGTTTCAGAGTCAGAGAGCCGTGTCTCTCTACAGTCAGAGGTTTTTGTACGGCGCCTCAATGAGTTTGTATCACTGTGGTACACGTTCGGTGGAGGAACCAGACTGGAAATTAATTGTAAGTACATTTGACTCATTTAAGAACCTCAATCTAGATTTCCTGTCATTTCTTTCCCAACTGTAGACGTTACTAAATCATTTGATCTGCTCGTTGTCATTTCATTTAACTGCAGTGATTCTTGAATGAGTGACATTACGTCATCAGACTCAAATCTGCTTCACTTCAACATTTTGTCTGAAAAGAAATTCAATGTGAAGGTTATTTTGTTTTCATTCTCTAAACTAAAGATTCCTCTGTGAACAAAATCTCCTCCAATCTTTTTAAAGTTCAGACCAAACAGCTGACAAAACATTTCTCCTCAGTTTCACTGGATCTTTCTCAAAATTTTTCATGTTTGTCACATTTTGGAGATCCCACTCTGTTCAAAGCAAACTGTTCTATTTAAACAGCATGATGCCTGAGTCAGATTCATTTGAGGAGTTTTAATGTGGAATTCAGTGGTTGACAATGTTCATGTTGAAGAAGCAAAGCAAACACACACCATCGAGGTCTTTTCTGTTAGAAACTGTTAAGATCCTGTAAAAGGAGAGAAACGTGACATTTTTCACATCGAGTCAAAGTGAGAATTAGTAGTTTGTAGATGAAACATGAAGACACCAGAGGAACAAAATGCCTCTTTCTTAGTTTCCTCTTTCGTCCTGAAACCTGTCTGTTGCCGTGGTTCAGCAGTGATGCCTGTCTGTTGCCACGGTTACCGAGCTGAGAGAGGGAAGTGAAAGACTGAAGAGCAGCTTCACCCAAACTCCCAGTTTGTCTGAGTTTTCTGTGTCTCTGTCTCTGCAGTGGGTAGAGTCCCCCCCTCCCTGACGGTGCTGCCTCCCTCCGTGGAGGAGCTGCAGCAGGGGAAGGCCACGCTCATGTGCCTGGCCAACAAGGGCTTCCCCTCAGACTGGAGTCTGTCCTGGAAGGTGGACGGCAGCAGCAGCATCAGCAACGGGGAGCAGAGCAGGAGCCCCGGGGTGCTGCAGAAGGACGGCCACTACAGCTGGAGCAGCACCCTGAGGCTCCCTGCAGACCAGTGGAGGAAGGTGGTCTCTGTGACCTGTGAGGCCAGCCAGGGCTCCCAGACTCCGCTCTCAGAGACACTGAGGAGAGACCAGTGTTCCCAGTCCTGACCTGACTCACTGGGACTCTCACACTGCTTTCACTCTCTCTCTGCTCTCTGGCTTTTCTTTCACATCTTCCAATAACAGGATTTACTGGCTTCTTGCTGTGTTTCAATGTTGTTTCACTGCTTCTAAATAATAAAGATCTGCTCATCAACTCACTTGTTATCATGTCGACTCTGTTCAGTAGTTTTCTCTCAGAGATGAGGAGAAAAACTGAGTTGATCAAACAGTTTGTGACTGAGTAAAGGAAGTGTAAGGTTCCATCATTTCTATCTTTATCCAGAATCCTGTTGATAAACTCAGTGAAACAAAGTCAACGTCCAGATATTTTAGTCTCAATCAATCTGAACGTCTCATGTCTCTAACAGGTTTCTGATCCAGTCAGAGCAGATCTTCCTGGAATAATAAACCTCTGTGAACATCTCATGATAAATCATCCAGTCATCTCACTGTTTCACTCATTATCTCACTAGTAGAACCTCCCTGGCCACTTTATTGGGTACACTAGTGACAACAGTCCTGCTCTAGATCTGGTCTCTATGAAGGTTGTGGTGTTCAGCTTTAGTTTAGAGTGACTGAAGTGTTCATTTAATTGTGTAATTTTGTACAACTACTGAACTGATATGTGTTCCTAATATTTTGACATAGTAGTCAGTGGGCTAGGCTAAATAACAGAAACACTTTCAATCCAGTTTAACAGCATCACAATGATCAACCAGGTGAATCACCACCTTTGTGTTACTGTTTCTACATCAACTCAACATTATTTAGATCAGAATGAGTTCACTGGTGTACCTAATAAACTGGACAGGGAGTTATATATCAGCCACATTCAGTTTCAGACAGTCTCATGTGTTCATTGAATGTTCTTTTTACTTTTCATTTTAGAGAGATTTAATAATTATAGAGGCAATGCAACGCGATGCCTCTATATTGTTATTGCTCGGCGTTTATTCCGCTTATTCTTTTTCCGTAGCTTTTTCGGCGCGCTACTCGTCCCAGAATTCTGGAGCGATATGGACAATAATATATTAAGACTTGGGAATTGATCGGGAATGGTGCGCTACGACTTTTATAAGGGATTGATGAAACGGGGTGAGAATAAACGACAAAAAAGCGACAGATTTTTCCCATAGGAATGAATGGAAAAGCAAAGAAAAAACGCCAACATTCCAAAATCGCCTCGCTCGTTTTGCTGAATGATTACTCGGCCATGCTTTGGATTAGAGAAATTCTGAAAAGTTTGTACGAGGCACGACAAGTGTAGCTTTCTTTTCCACAAAACGGCGTTTTTGTACCTGCTACGGTTTGGTCGCAGTCGCAGTTTACGTTTGTGTGAAAAAAGCTGAAAAATATGGTTTAACATGGGACCCTATGGCCGCACTCTAATCGCACTCTAGCCAGAGGATTTTCCTGTTTTAACCGAAAAAAAGTGGTTCAAAGTTATCTGGCAGCCACAAATTTGGAGCTACAGAAATAAAAAATACATAAAAACGTAGGAATTTGTGTTGGCTTTCCGATGTTGCATCTCTGATTCGTGTAAGTCCTACGGTTTGGACTCCCAGGCCCTTCTGAGCGAGGGGTGCGACCAACATTCTGCCCATCCGCTCCCATGTTAAATAAAGGTCAGATTTGGGGTGAAAAACGGCAACGCGAGGTGTTTTCTCTCTCGTCACAGCGGCCACAGTTTTCGCCGTACGTGCGTGGAACCAACATTAAATCGAAGAGGACCCTTGTCTGACACTCACAATGAGTTCATTTTCCCCGTACGACCTACCGTTGTGGAGTTATGAACATTTGTTCGGAGGTCAAATCCTAGGGTACAGAGATAGCTACCCCCCACTTACATAAGCACTAAAGTTCTTATATAAGCTGTGAGAGAGCAGGGGAGGGGCCGTAACCATGGTTACAGAGGAGGAGGGAGGAGCTCATAGTGACAGCATCATATAGGGAGGAGGGGCTAATTAACAGCAGGTGTGTACCTGCTCATCATGTTTGCTGCAGTACCTAAGGAGGGAGGCTTTCATTAACACAACAGCTGTGTACCTGCTGACCATCATAATGGAACACTAAGTCACTCACACCGCCAAATCATTATGACCACCTTAGACATGGACAGAGAAGATGAAAGAGGCCAAATCTCACTCCACAGACACTCCACTGTAGCGTATGAACACCTGCTCCTTCCACACACTCGAACGTGCACCCAACACTGACCCCACATTCAAATATGTCTGCCAAAACATTATGACCACTCAGGCAATTACAGCAGTACAATGAGACGGGGGACCGTTATTGATGCGACACTCGTGGCCCAGCTGTGGTTCTGGTCTCTCTACCGACACAATGCTGGATCTCAGACAACCTGCCAAAACATCATGACCACCTCAGATGTTTACAATAGGAATTCGGCACAAGCAGCATTGCCTCGTTCAAAATTTCCCCTTGGGAATTTTCTAGTTTTTTATTTGTAATTTGAAGGAATTTGATAACTTTGAGTTTTTATCTATAAATTTAACTTTTCATCCTTTAATAGTGACTGAAACATTCTGACTCTTTCAGGTTTTATTTCACTACAATGATGAAGTTATGTGATAAACTGAAAGTTGATATGAACTAATTGTCTATTAGAGACTAATAATGAGTTGGACTACAGACAACTGCTACTATCCATGATAACACACACTGAACATTAATCAATAGATGTGTTTTAGATGTTTTTCTTTTTAAATGTCACAGTTAAATATGATGATGTATGAAGTTTTTAACCAACGTCTGGTTTGTGTGTTCAGTGAACTGTATCAGTCTCTGCAGTTAGCTTCCAGCTGCAACAGTCACTTCAGTTTCTGTTCAGTCTGACTGAGGGAGGTTTTTGTACGACGCTTTTTCACTGTGTGAACACATCCAGACTGTTGATGTAGTGATAACTCTGACAGTGATAAACGGCTGCATCTTCAGCCTGGACTCCACTGATGGTCAGAGTGAAGTCAGAGTTTGATCCACTGCCTGAAAAACGATCTGGAATCCCTGATGCTCTAGTGCTAGCCTGATAAATGAGAAGTTTAGGAACTCCTCCATCTCTCTGTTGGTACCAGTATAAAGGATTGTAGCTAAAAACATTCTGACTGGTTCTACAACTGATGGTGACGGTTCCTCCCAGACCAGAGGTCACTGATCCAGGCTGAGTCACTGTGACCTGGCCTCTGGACTCTGAGGATACAGAGACAAAAACATAAAGCAGCTTGATGGTTTTGTGGGCTTCATTTCAGAGGGACGGATGTTGATAGAGGAGAGGAGTTTGATTCTCTGGACTTTACCTGTGAAGCAGCAGCAGAGGAGAGTCCAGATGAGGACGCAGATCAAAGTCATGTTTTTGATGAGGAGGATTTCTGTGGCTTCTGTTGTCATGAAGGACAGCTGTCAGTCATCCAGTCTTCAACTCTCAGGACTATAAACTCTCCCAGAGCACTGGAGCATGGTGCTGCTGATGCAAAGTCACTCTCTATGGAAATGCTCTGAGTCACTCCAACAGGGACTTGGATCACTCTGATCATGATGTTGATCAATGGATCAATCACTTCATTCTTGGATATTGATCAGGAAGTTGTTGAAAGATTTTACAATTTCACTTTTATACATATCTTCTTTTAAAATATCTCTTATTCTCTGTTTATTTTTGAATCAGTTTCTTTTTTTTTTTTAGATCAGTCAGTTCTCAGTGTTGATCTGTAGTTATATCAATATTCTATACATTTGGGTTTTTATCTGTATGAATGAATGAAATGTCTTGCATGTGCATGTTATCATATTACCAGTTCTATCAACATTTCTGTCACAAAATTCAATGAAAGTCAATGTGACATTTTAAAAGTAATTTAACATGAAATTAACTGTAAATAAAAGTCTAAATTCAGTCATGTTGTTGCTCTGTGTTATTTCCAGTTTTTACAATGATCCAAACAGTGAATCGCTGAGTTGAGTTAGTTTGTTTCAGAGTCAGAGAGCCGTGTCTCTCTACAGTCAGAGGTTTTTGTACGGCGCCTCAATGAGTTTGTATCACTGTGGTGGACGTTCGGTGGAGGAACCAGACTGGAAGTTAACTGTAAGTACATTTGACTCATTTAATAACCTCAATCTAGATTTCCTGTCATTTCTTTCTTAACTGTAGACGTTACTAAATCATTTAATCTGCTCGTTGTCATTTAATTTAATTGCAGGGATTATTGAATGAGTGACATTATGTCTTCAGACTCAAATCTGCTTCACTTCAACATTTTGTCTGAAAAGAAATTCAATGTGAAGGTTATTTTGTATTTATTCTCTAAACTAAAGTTTCCTCTGTGAAGAAAATCTGCTCCAATCTTTTTTAAGTTCAGACCAAACAGCTGACAAAACATTTCTCCTCCTTTTTACTGGATCTTTCTCAAAGTTTTTCATGTTTGTCACATTTTGTAGATCCCACTCTGTTCAAAGCTCACTGTTCTATTTAAACAGCATGATGCCTGAGTTGGATTCATTGGAGGAGTTTTAATGTGGAATTCAGTGGTTGACAATGTTCATGTTGAAGAAGCAAAGCAAACACACACCATCTAGGTCTTTTCTGTTAGAAACTGTTAAGATCCTGTAAAAGAAGAGAGACGTGACATTTTTCTCATCAAGTCAAATGTGTTGAAAGAGTCAAAGTGAGAATTAGTAGTTTGTAGATGAAACATGAAGACACCAGAGGAACAAAATGCCTCTTTCTTAGTTTCCTCTTTAGTCCTGAAACCTGTCTGTTGCCGTGGTTCAGCAGTGATGCCTGTCTGTTGCTACGGTTACCGAGCTGAGAGAGGGAAGTGAAAGACTGAAGAGCAGCTTCACCCAAACTCCCAGTTTGTCTGAGTTTTCTGTGTCTCTGTCTCTGCAGTGGGTAGAGTCCCCCCCTCCCTGACGGTGCTGCCTCCCTCCGTGGAGGAGCTGCAGCAGGGGAAGGCCACGCTCATGTGCCTGGCCAACAAGGGCTTCCCCTCAGACTGGAGTCTGTCCTGGAAGGTGGACGGCAGCAGCAGCATCAGCAACGGGGAGCAGAGCAGGAGCCCGGGGTGCTGCAGAAGGACGGCCACTACAGCTGGAGCAGCACCCTGAGGCTCCCTGCAGACCAGTGGAGGAAGGTGGTCTCTGTGACCTGTGAGGCCAGCCAGGGCTCCCAGACTCCGCTCTCAGAGACACTGAGGAGAGACCAGTGTTCCCAGTCCTGACCTGACTCACTGGGACTCTCATACTGCTTTCACTCTCTCTCTGCTCTCTGGCTTTTCTTTCACATCTTCCAATAACAGGATTTACTGGCTTCTTGCTGTGTTTCAATGTTGTTTCACTGCTTCTAAATAATAAAGATCTGCTCATCAACTCACTTGTTCTCATGTCAACTCTGTTCAGTCGTTTTCTCTCAGTGATCCAAGGTCAAACTGAGATGATCAAACAGTTTGTGACTGAGTAAAGGAAGTGTAAGGTTCCATCATTTCTATCTCTATCCAGAATCCTGTTGATAAACTCAGTGAAACAAAGTCAACGTCCAGATGTTTTAGTCTCAATCAATCTGAACGTCTCATGACTCTAAATCATAGGTCTTCAACAGGTGGTCCGCGATCCCTAGGAGGTCTGCAGGGGTACTGTAGGGGGGATGTTAAATCTTTTGGTGAATACAAGTTTTTCATTTATTTTTATTAGTTTCCCACAAAATTAAACAAGTTTAAATCCACATCGACATGAATCATAAATATTTTAGTGACGGGATAAATGGAGGTGGTCTTTCAGTCAGCACTTCACTTCAACACTCACCGTTTCACACAGAGCGCCACACTAGACCTGTCAATCTAAGCCTCCTGCACACAGTAGGCCCCGCCCCTGTCATTGCTGATCCAATCACGAGGCTGCATATTAAACCCTGATTCTGTCATGTTCCCTGCATTTGGCCAAGAGTCTGTTCAGTCCCCAGATGTGATCCAGACACAGAGAAGAGAAGCTAACAGTGCAGCTCGCTCCCATCAACCAACTACTGAGGCCTAAATGTTTCTGTCATTCTTTGTCTCTGCTACATTTAGCTGTTAAAAGGTGAAGGTACATATGTTTATGGCAGTTGCACAGCCTCCCTACTGTTGCACGTCTGAAATTTGAACCTGTATCATTTGAATAGCTAATACTGAATGCAAAATGATGACAACATATATTTCTAAGTAGCACTAGTGTCATGATTGTGTGTCTCTGTGTCATGTTTTGACTTTCTTGACTTCCTGTCTGTTGTGTTTCCTCATGTGTCCTTGATTACTCGTTGGTTTCTCCCCGTGTGATTGTCCTGTTTTGTCTCACCTGTGTCTCGTCATCCCTCTGCTCCTGTGTGTATTCATAGCCCTGCCTTAACTTTGTTCCCTGTTGTGTTGCCGTGTTGTTTCCTGGTCATGTTTCTGTCTTGTGTTACTTCCATGCCTCATGATCATGTGGTTTTTGTCTCCTAGTCTTTTGTCTCCTAGTCAGGTATCTACGTTTTTTGTTTTTGCATTTTTGACTTTTGGATTTACCTGCTTTGATTGCAGCACTTTTTGTTTCCAATTACTTTCATTAAATGTCTTCCCTCATCACCATTTTGTCCATTTTGACAACTAGGCGCAGTTTAATATAGAACACATATAGTAGGTAGGACGTCTCTACTTGATCTCTCATCAGTTTGGGTCCTTGACCTGAAAAATGTTGAAGAGCCCTGATCTAAAAGGTTTCTGATCCAGTCAGAGCAGATAACGGAATAATGAGCCTCTGAACATTTTAAAACCAAAACTACTCGTCTATTTCTAGGACATATTTTAAATCACTTATTTTGAGAATAAACAATGAATTCTATCTTCAAAAATGCAGATTATGATGATGTATGAAGTTTTGAACCAACGTCTGGTTTGTGTGTTCAGTGAACTGTATCAGTCTCTGCAGTAGCTTCCAGCTGCAACAGTCACTTCAGTTTCTGTTCAGTCTGACTGAGGGAGGTTTTTGTACGACGCTTTTTCACTGTGTGAACACATACTGACTGTTGATGTAGTGATAACTCTGACAGTAATAAACTGCTGCATCTTCAGTCTGGACTCCACTGATGGTCAGAGTGAAGTCAGAGTTTGATCCACTGCCTGAAAAACGACCTGGAATCCCTGATGCTCTACTGTTAGCAGCATAAATGAGAAGTTTAGGAACTCCTCCATCTCTCTGTTGGTACCAGGCTAAACGGTCACCACCATAAACCCTCTGACTGGTTCTACAGTTGATGGTGACGGTTCCTCCCAGACCAGAGGTCACTGATCCAGGCTGAGTCACTGTGTACTGGCCTCTGGACTCTGAGGATACAGAGACAAAAACATAAAGCAGCTTGATGGTTTTGTGGGCTTCATTTCAGAGGGACGGATGTTGATAGAGGAGAGGAGTTTGATTCTCTGGACTTTACCTGTGAAGCAGCAGCAGAGGAGAGTCCAGATGAGGACGCAGATCAAAGTCATGTTTTTGATGAGGAGGATTTCTGTGGCTTCTGTTGTCATGAAGGACAGCTGTCAGTCATCCAGTCTTCAACTCTCAGGACTATAAACTCTCCCAGAGCACTGGAGCATGGTGCTGCTGATGCAAAGTCACTCTCTATGGAAATGCTCTGACTCTTTATTAAAATTAGTCAGTGATGATATTTTAGAACAGTATCTATCAATAATGTCTAACACAGTTTATTATCATGTGTTGCTGATATTTTTCTTTTAAACAATGATTATGTCACTGTTAGTAACCAGGTTTTTTAAATGAAGGCTGATTTATTTTTCAGGTGTTTCTGTAAATGGAAAGTTTGGAATGATGAGTAATTTTGATGCCGGTATTCATTTGTCTCAATTTTACCATGAATCTAAAAACTTTTCATAGATGATGATGATTCTTTAAGTGTTTTGGAAACACTTGAATATGAAACGGTTTGACTGAAGGAAAGTTCTTTAAATCAGTCAACAGATTAGTGAGTCGACCTTTGGTGAACTTCTCTGTGTCAGACATTCCAGTAGCCAGGTGCAGAGGGATGGTGGTAATCCAAGCAGCAGCAGTTTGTTGACTAAAGTCTGTGGTTCAGTTGTATTAAATGCAGAGCTGAAGTCCAGGAAAAGCAGCCTGTAGGTGTCTCTACCCTCCAGGTGAGTCAGAGCAGAGTGGACGACGGATGAAATGAATCCTCTACAGACCTGTTCTCCCTGTATACATACTGGTCTGGGTCCACATTGATGTCCACCCTCTCCTTAATGTGGCCATGACCACGCGTTCAAAACTTTTCATAACTATTGGAGTGAGGGCCACCGGTCGATAGTCACTCATTCTCCTGACTGCTGCACACTTGGACTCTGGGATGATGGAAGCTGTTTACAGGGACACCGTCTCCACACCCAGGAAGAGAGAGACGTTAAAGACCTCACACCTTAGTGCAGGCATGTCAAACTCAGTTTGGCTCTGGGGCCGGATCAGTAAAAGAATGTCAACTCCAAATATTTAGCTTTGTTTTTCAGTACTATGCTTTATCATTCAGCCTACATTTGTAGCCTACCCTACATATTATAATCACGGATGACAAGGGATCTTTTCTAAGCACAACACATTTATTCAAAACCAATGGGAAAAAAATGATTTTTCATGTTTGGCCGTGAATGTGTTAACAACTGGTTTATTTTAACAGTTGAGTGAATGCAGTTTTACACCTGAACCAACTCACCACACTAAACAAACTCAAGTGGGAGCTATAAAAAAAATATTTTCGCCTTAATTGTCATACTGCTTTGAAATAAATGAAAAAGAAATACAAAATAAAATTAAATAAAAAAGTTATAGCAGTGCATGGGCAATAGGATTAGACTACATCAGATCAAACTACTAGGCTGGGCCTACTGAAGCTGAGAATATACTGCACAATATTAATTGTCTTTAATATGACATACTTGTCTTTATGGTGAGTGGCGCCGAACATTAAACTCTTTGAACACTGCAACTTGCTGATTACATATCATCACACTGGTTTTGCATTCACTTCTGTGAATAAATACTTCTCGGTCCATTTCTCCTGGAAAACTCTGCACTCCGTGTCCACTCTTCTTTTTTTTGACAGTGCCATTTTGGGAAGGGTGTGTTGACCGATAACTTGTTTAGTAGTGGTGAATGGTGAAGCAAGATTGCCGGTTTATTTTTACTTGGACACATCACGTTGCGAATGTTTATTTCCTGTGACTAACTCGTGTCAGTGCCGCATGCTTGACGTGAGCGCTTTTACACATTTACTGCCCTCAAGCGGCCGGAGGGAGCATTTGGTTTGTATTTATTTTAAAAAATCACAACTTTTAATAGAAATTAGCTAGAGACTCGCTTCTTTTTTTGACATACTCACAAATTTATGCCGGGCCGGATTAAATGACCCAACGGGCCGGGTCCGGCCCGCGGGCTGTATGTTTGACATGCCTGCCTTAGTGAGTTGGTCTGCACAGTTCAACAGAAACCTCCCAGGGATGTTGTCTGGTCCTGCTGGTTTGCAGAGGCTGACACATTGCAGAGACATCCTCATCTTGTTTCCAGACACTCTGGGTCTGGAACAGGGAGTGGGATCAGCTGGTTCAAAGTGGGCATAGAAGGTTTTTAGGGCCTCTAGACTTTCACCAAACATCTTTTCAGAGCATTAAATCAGCAGCAGGAGTCTTTTCTAGGTGACTCCTGATCTGATGGGAGTGTTGTGAACAGGGAGTGAGCAGGGTGTGATACGAGGGTGAGTGTCCACACAAGTCCATGACCAACTCCACCGTCCTGTTGATGTTTAGATCCAGGGCTACCTGCAGCTGTAGCAGGTTGGTGTGGAGGTGGTCTGGGAGGATGGTGTTGGAGGCCGAGCTATAATCCACAAACAGGGCCCTGACGTAGGAGCTGGGCTGGTCCAGGTGCTGGAGCACATGGTGGAGGCTGAGGTTGATGGCGTTGTCCAAAGAGTGATTTGCTCTGTAGGTTGTCACGACCCAGCTCATGGGCTGTGACAAAAAGCACAAATACCCAAGAACATAACGTTCAAGAAGTTTATAACAAACGAGGATAAATAATAAGAAGGAAAGAGTTCCACATACTGTAGGCGGGGTGTGGATGTCAGTGTTTATCAGTGTGTCTGGTGATGGGTGAATGTCCTTGTGTAAAATGTTAATTCTAGTACATGTAATAATAAATCTGTGGTGGGTAGAGCTCCCCCTCCCTTCTCTGCTTGTTGGGCCACACCCCCTCCAATCAGTGATTCCCAACAGGTGAGGCTATCACCTCCTGGTTCTATTTAAATGTAGCTGCAGGCAGTGGTAGGTTTTTGCCTCACGCTCTCCCGACCCTGCATCTGTTCCATGAATGACGATGTCTAGTCAAAGTATGCTCTTTGTCTTTCTGTCAAACATACTTCTGGCACATGCTCTTAGTTCTTCCCTTGCATCTGTGTAGGTGAGAGACTGAGCACTAAAGGGGACTAGCCACCGCGCTCCCTCCCCCGTCTGTGCGGCGCTCGTCATGTGTGGATGTGTGACTGTATAATGATCAACTCCAGGAACGGAGAAGCGATGTGGGCTCCTGCTGCTGTAGCTGGACTGCTTTTGCAGCTTTTTTAAAATATATTTTGTGTACTTATGGTTACCTTGGTTCATTTAGTGTTTTCATTATAAATTGTGTTAAGGGAGCTTAGTTTTCTCCCCAGTCCAGTTAGTCGGTTTGGTGTTTTTGTTTCTTGGTTTCTTTGTTTTTTGAGTTAATTCTGTTCTGGGGTTCTGTCAGTGCCAGTACAGGTGGGCTGGTCATAGGTGTGCAGGTGGTGGCTCACTGGGTGGAGGGTTTCCTCATTTCAGTTTTATTTGCATGTTTTATGTCATTTGTGTCTTTTGCTTTGCAGTGTGTGTGACCCCCCTTCGGATAGCTGCTGGTGGTGGCCCCTCTCCCCTTCACTCCACCACCCATGTAGGCCTCTCTGACAGTCACCTTGTGCTGGTAAACACTTCAGTGTAGTGACATTTTAGCATGTAGAGATATTTTTGTGATACAGCCTTATTTTTAAGCCCAGTCCTCCTCCTATTTAACTGATGTCAGATTTACTTGTAAATAAAAATTAAATTGTTCACAACTAGAAATTCACCTCTCTGCTCCTTTTCTCCTTGAAACATAAGAACCTGTATTCAGTGTTTTATTCTCTGGGTGAAAGTCCCAGAGTGGCGTTGAGGTATGGTCAGGGGTGTACAGCTGCCCCAGTTACAAGTCATTAAGGTTTCATTTGTAATTTGATGGAATTTGATAACTTTAAGTTTTTCTCTATAAATTTAACTTTTCATTCTTTAATAGTGACTGAAACATTCAGACTCTTTCAGGTTTTACTTCACTACAATGATGAAGTTATGTGATAAACTGAAAGTTGATCTGAACTAATTGTCTGTTAGAGACTAATAATGAGTTGGACTACAGACATCTGCTACTATCCATGATAACACACACTGAACATTAATCAATACATGTGTTTTAGATGTTTTTCTTTTTAAATGTCACAGTTAAATATGATGATGTATGAAGTTTGTAACCAACGTCTGGTTTGTGTGTTCAGTGAACTGTATCAGTCTCTGCAGTAGCTTCCAGCTGCAGCAGTCACTTCAGTTTCTGTTCAGTCTGACTGAGGGAGGTTTATGTACGACGCTTTTTCACTGTGTAAACACATACTGACTGTTGATGCTATGAACACTCTGACAGTAATAAACTGCTGCATCTTCAATCTGGATTCCACTGATGGTCAGAGTGAAGTCAGAATTTCTTCCACTGCCTGAAAAACGATGTGGAATCCCTGATTCTCTACTGTTAGCATCATGAATGAGAAGTTTAGGAACTCCTCCATCTCTCTGTTGGTACCAGTGTAAACGGTGGTAGTAGACGTTGTAAACATAAACATCCTGACTGGTTCTACAGTTGATGGTGACGGTTCCTCCCAGACCAGAGGTCACTGATCCAGGCTGAGTCACTGTGACCTGGCCTCTGGACTCTGAGGATACAGAGACAAAAACATAAAGCAGCTTGATGGTTTTGTGGGCTTCATTTCAGAGGGACGGATGTTGATAGAGGAGAGGAGTTTGATTCTCTGGACTTTACCTGTGAAGCAGCAGCAGAGGAGAGTCCAGATGAGGACGCAGATCAAAGTCATGTTTTTGATGAGGAGGATTTCTGTGGCTTCTGTTGTCATGAAGGACAGCTGTCAGTCATCCAGTCTTCAACTCTCAGGACTATAAACTCTCCCAGAGCACTGGAGCATGGTGCTGCTGATGCAAAGTCACTCTCTATGGAAATGCTCTGAGTGACTCCAACAGGGACTTGGATCACTCTGATCATGATGTTGATCAATGGATCGATCACTTCATTCTTGGATTGATCAGGAACTTGTTGAAAGATTTTACAGTTTCACTTTTAATCATATCTTCTTTTAAAATATTGCCTTTCTTATTCCCCATTCATTTTTCAGACAGTTTTTTTTTTAGATCAGTCAGTTATTAGTATTGATCTGTAGTTATATTAACATGTTATACATTTGGGTTTTAGTTGTTTGAACAAATAAAATGTCCTTCACATGCATGTTCTAATATTACCAGTTTTATATACATTTCTGTCTGAAAAATAAATGAAAGTCAATGAGACATTTTAAAAGTAATTTAACATGAAATTAACTTTAAATAAAAGTCTAAATTCAGTCATGTTGTTGTTCTGTGTTATGTCCAGTTTTCACAATGATCCAAACAGTGAATCATTGGGTTGAGTTAGTTTGTTTCAGAGTCAGAGAGCTGTGTCTCTCTACAGTCAGAGGTTTTTGTACGGCCCCTCAATGAGTTTGTATCACTGTGGTACACGTTCGGTGGAGGAACCAGACTGGAAGTTGGAAGTAAGTCAAATTTAAAGCAGTTTTATTTCAGGAGCTATTCTCTCTTTTTAGTTTCTTGACTTTTTATTAATCAGGCAGGAAAACTAAACATTTTTTTCATGTAATCATTTTATATTTTTATTTCTGCACCAAGAGACAAAGCTGATTTCAGATATTTCAAACTCTGACTAATTAATATAAATGATTAGTGTGGTTCAGAGGATAAATCCTTCCTTGTGGTTTTAATGGTAAAGTTGAATTTTGAGGGCTTGTAGGTTTAGTTCAGTCTGACAGAGTCAGAGAGCCGTATCTCTCTACAGTCAGAGGTTTTTGTACGGCGCCTCAATGAGTTTGTATCACTGTGGTGGAGGTTCGGTGGAGGAACCAGACTGGAAGTTGGAAGTAAGTTTCTACTGTATTTAACACTAAATACTAGGTTGTAGATTCATCTTGTTTAAGTCTTGATGTGTTTCTCTCTTCTCATGGAGGCTAACTCAGATCAGCTTTGATCACGTTTGATTTTCACGTTTGTGTCAAAGTGAAATTTCAAAGCTTGAAGTGTAGAAAGGATCAAAGTTGATTCCTCCTATGATCAGTTTCTAATGTGACATCAAAATAACTGTTGTTAGGATGGATTCAATCTGACTTTCTTCAAGAAAAACTGGACAGAGTGAAGATAAAGATGGGGATTTTTGAATGTCTTTATTTCACGTTGACTTTGAAATCATGTCGACAGTTTGTTAAATCATGAAGATCATTTTGTGGCAGTGAGCTGCTTTTCTCTGCTTGTTTCCACTAAATCCTTTAAAGTCATGTATGGTTGACGTGTTGATGATGTTGAAGCCAAAGTTTTCTTGGAAATGTTGAGACATGTGCTTGTTTAGTTTCCAGTGTAGTTGGACATATTTCAGGTCAAAGTGGATGATGATTGTCTCTGTGCTGATATGCATGAGAGCTTTCTGAAAGGGAAGTGAAACAATGTGTGAGTGAATGAGTGGTGGAGCAGAAAAAGCATCTGACAGGAACCTTTTTGAACTCTCTCACAGTAAAGGTGTCCAAGTGTCTGCTGTTTGTTTGACAGCTGTGTGCTCCCTGTCCTCATAGGTGATGTCCGTCCCTCCCTGACGGTGCTGCCTCCCTCCGTGGAGGAGCAGCAGCAGGGGAAGGCCACGCTCATGTGCCTGGCCAACAAGGGCTTCCCCTCAGACTGGAGTCTGTCCTGGAAGGTGGACGGCAGCAGCAGCATCAGCAACGGGGAGCAGAGCAGGAGCCCCGGGGTGCTGCAGAAGGACGGCCACTACAGCTGGAGCAGCACCCTGAGGCTCCCTGCAGACCAGTGGAGGAAGGTGGTCTCTGTGACCTGTGAGGCCAGCCAGGGCTCCCAGACTCCGCTCTCAGAGACACTGAGGAGAGACCAGTGTTCCCAGTCCTGACCTGACTCACTGGGACTCTCACACTGCTTTCACTCTCTCTCTGCTCTCTGGCTTTTCTCTGTCTCTTTATTTCTACCATGAGACCAACTCAACATCATTATTCTTCAGCTTTTCGCGTTTTTCATGTTTCAACACAATAAAGTTTTTTCTTCAAGTCAAATACTTTATCTCTGATGTTTCTTCAACAACATAATGATCATCTTGTTTTTTAATATTTCCTGAATGCATCTCATCACAGTCACATTTAATCTTTAGATCTAATTCATCAACTACAGGTAAACATCAGGTTTTATCACTTTGTAGCTACTGTCTGAGGATCAGTGTCTCAGTTCAGGAAACTAATGAATTATATGTGTGTATTAAATATGTTTTCACAATCATTTTTAACCAGCTAAAATATACTTTAATTCTAGTAAATGTAATATTAAATCTGTGGTGGGTAGAGCTCCCCCTCTCTTCTCTGCCTGTTGGGCCACACCCCCTCCAATCAGTGATTCCCAACAGGTGAGACTATCACCTCCTGGTTCTATTTAAATGTAGCTGCAGGCAGTGGTAGGTTTTTGCCTCACGCTCTCCCGACCCTGCATCTGTTCCATGAATGACGATGTCTAGTCAAAGTATGCTCTTTGTCTTTCTGTCAAACATACTTCTGGCACATGCTCTTAGTTCTTCCCTTGCATCTGTATAGGTGAGAGACTGAGCACTAAAGCGGACTAGTCACCGCGCTCACTCCCCCAGTCTGTGCAGCTCTCGTCATGTGTGGATGTGTGACTGTATAATGTTCAACTCCAGGAACGGAGAAATGATGTGGGCTCCTGCTGCTGTAGCTGAGCTGCTTTTGCCCCTTTTTCAAAATATATTTTGTGTACTTATGGTTACCTTGGTTCATTTAGTGTTTTCATTATAAATTGTGTTAAGGGAGCTTTGTTTTCTCCCCAGTCCAGTTAGTCAGTTTAGTGTTTTTGTTTCTTGGTTTCTTTGTTTTTGAGTTAATTCTGTTCTGGGGTTCTGTCAGTGCCAGTACAGGTGGGCTGGTCATAGGTGTGCAGGTGGAGGCTCACTGGGTGGAGGGTTTCCTCATTTCAGTTTTATTTGCATGTTTTACGTTATAATTTGTGTCTTTTGCTTTGCAGTGTGTGTGACCCCCCTTTGGATAGCTGCTGGTGGTGGCCCCTCTCCCCATCACTCCACCACCCCTGTAGGCCTCTCTGACAGTCACCTTGTGCTGGTAAACACTTCAATGTAGTGACATTTTAGCATGTAGAGATATTGTTGTGATACAGTCTTATTTTTTAGCCCAGTCCTCCGCCTATTTAACTGATGTCAGATTTACTTGTGAATAAAAATTAAATTGTTCACAACTAGAAATTCACCTCTCTGCTCCTTTTCTCCTTGAAACATAAGAACCTGTATTCAGTGTTTTATTCTCTGGGTGAAAGTCCCAGAGTGGTGTTGTGGCATGGTCAGGGGTGTACAGCTGACCCGGTTACAAGTCATTTGGGTTTTAGTTTTAATTTGAGAGCATTTAATAACTTTCAGTTTTCCTCTATAAATTTAACTTTTCATCCTTGAATAGTGACTGAAACATTTTGACTCTTTCAGGTTTTATTTCACTACAATGATGAAGTTATGTGATAAACTGAAAGTTGATCTGAACTAATTGTCTGTTAGAGACTAATAATGAGTTGGACTACAAACATCTGCTACTATCCATGATAACACACACTGAACATTAATCAATAGATGTATTTGAGATGTTTTTCTTTTTAAATGTCACAGTTAAATATGATGATGTATGAAGTTTTTAACCAACGTCTGGTTTGTGTGTTCAGTGAACTGTATCAGTCTCTGCAGTAGCTTCCAGCTGCAGCAGTCACTTCAGTTTCTGTTCAGTCTGACTGAGGGAGGTTTATGTACGACGCTTTTTCACTGTGTGAACACACTCTTACTGTTGATCTCATGATAACTCTGACAGTAATAAACTGCTGCATCTTCAATCTGGACTCCACTCATGGTCAGAGTGAAGTCAGTGTTTGATCCACTGCCTGAAAAACGACCTGGAATCCCTGATGCTCTACGATTAGCCCAGTAAATGAGAAGTTTAGGAACTCCTCCATCTATCTGTTGGTACCAGGATAAATGGTATTCGTCGCCGCTGAAGTAGTCGCCGTGGTAATAAACATTCTGACTGGTTCTACAGTTGATGGTGACGGTTCCTCCCAGACCAGAAGTCACTGATCCAGGCTGAGTCACTGTGACCTGGCCTCTGGACTCTGAGGATACAGAGACAAAAACATAAAGCAGCTTGATGGTTTTGTGGGCTTCATTTCAGAGGGACGGATGTTGATAGAGGAGAGGAGTTTGATTCTCTGGACTTTACCTGTGAAGCAGCAGCAGAGGAGAGTCCAGATGAGGACGCAGATCAAAGTCATGTTTTTGATGAGGAGGATTTCTGTGGCTTCTGTTGTCATGAAGGACAGCTGTCAGTCATCCAGTCTTCAACTCTCAGGACTATAAACTCTCCCAGAGCACTGGAGCATGGTGCTGCTGATGCAAAGTCACTCTCTATGGAAATGCTCTGAGTGACTCCAACAGGGACTTGGATCACTCTGATCATGATGTTGATCAATGGATCAATCACTTCGTTGTTGGATTGATCAGGAACTTGTTGTAAGATTTTACAATTTCCCTTTTATATATCTTCTTTTAAAATATCTCTTATTCTCCATTCATTTTTGAATCAGTTTTTGTTTTTTAGACCTGTCAGTTCTCAGTGTTGATCTGTAGTTATATCAATATTCTATACATTTTGGTTTGTATCTGTATGAATGAATAAAATGTCTTGCATGTGCATGTTATCATATTACCAGTTCTATCAACATTTCTGTCTCACAACTCAATGAAAGTCAATGGGACATTTTAAAAGTAATTTAACACGAAATTAATTGTAAATAAAAGTCTAAATTCAGTCATGTTGTTGCTCTGTGTTATTTCCAGTTTTCACAATGATCCAAACAGTGAATCATTGAGTTGAGTTTGTTTGTTTCAGAGTCAGAGAGCCGTGTCTCTCTACAGTCAGAGGTTTTTGTATGGCGCCTCAATGAGTTTGTATCATTGTGGTGGACGTTCGGTGGAGGAACCAGACTGGAAGTTGGAAGTAAGTCAAATTTAAAGCAGTTTTATTTCAGGAGCTATTCTCTCTTTTTAGTTTCTTGACTTTTTATTCATCAGGCAGGAAAACTAAACATCTTTTCATGTAATAATTTTATATTTTTATTTCTGCACCAAGAGACAAAGTTGACTTCAGATATTTCAAACTCTTACCAATGAATATAAATGATTAGTGTGGTTCAGAGGATAAATCCTTCCTTGTGGTTTTAATGGTAAAGTTGAATTTTGAGGGCTTGTAGGTTTAGTTCAGTCTGACACAGTCAGAGAGCCGTGTCTCTCTACAGTCAGAGGTTTTTGTACGGCGCCTCAATGAGTTTGTATCACTGTGGTGGACGTTCGGTGGAGGAACCAGACTGGAACTTGGAAGTAAGTTTCTACTGTATTTAACACTAAATACTAGGTTGTAGATTCATCTTGTTTTAGTCTTGATGTGTTTCTCTCTCCTCATGGAGGCTAACTCAGATCAGCTTTGATCACGTTTGATTTTCACGTTTGTGTCAAAGTGAAATTTCAAAGCTTGAAGTGTAGAAAGGATCAAAGTTGATTCCTCCTAAGATCAGTTTCTAATGTGACATCAAAATAACTGTTGTTAGGATGGATTCAATCTGACTTTCTTCAAGTCAAACTGGACAGAGTGAAGATAAAGATGGGGATTTGTAAATGTCACGTTGACTTTGAAATCACGTCGACAGTTTGTTAAATCATGAAGATCATTTTGTGGCAGTGAGCTGCTTTTCTCTGCTTGTTTCCACTAAATCCTTTAAAGTCATGTATGGTTGACATGATGATGTTGAAGCCAAAGTTTTCTTGGAAATATTGAGACATGTGCTTGTTTAGTTTCCAGTGTAGTTGGACATATTTCAGGTCAAAGTGGATGATGATTGTCTCTGTGCTGATATGCATGAGAGCTTTCTGAAAGGGAAGTGAAACAATGTGTGAGTGAATGAGTGGTGGAGCAGAAAAAGCATCTGACAGGAACTTGTTGAACTTTCTCACAGTAAAGGTGTCCAAGTGTCTGCTGTTTGTTTGACAGCTGTGTGCTCCCTGTCCTCCTAGGTGATGTCCGTCCCTCCCTGACGGTGCTGCCTCCCTCCGTGGAGGAGCTGCAGCAGGGGAAGGCCACGCTCATGTGCCTGGCCGACAAGGGCTTCCCCTCAGACTGGAGTCTGTCCTGGAAGGTGGACGGCAGCAGCAGCATCAGCAACGGGGAGCAGAGCAGGAGCCCCGGGGTGCTGCAGAAGGACGGCCACTACAGCTGGAGCAGCACCCTGAGGCTCCCTGCAGACCAGTGGAGGAAGGTGGTCTCTGTGACCTGTGAGGCCAGCCAGGGCTCCCAGACTCCGCTCTCAGAGACACTGAGGAGAGACCAGTGTTCCCAGTCCTGACCTGACTCACTGGGACTCTCACACTGCTTTCACTCTCTCTCTGCTCTCTGGCTTTTCTTTCACATCTTCCAATAATAGGATTTACTGGCTTCTTGCTGTGTTTCAATGTTGTTTCACTGCTTCTAAATAATAAAGATCTGCTCATCAACTCACTTGTTCTCATGTCGACTCTGTTCAGTCGTTTTCTCTCAGTGATCCAGAGACAAACTGAGATGATCAAACAGTTTGTGACTGAGTAAAGGAAGTGTAAGGTTCCATCATTTCTATCTCTATCCAGAATCCTGTTGATAAACTCAGTGAAACAAAGTGAACGTCCAGATATTTTAGTCTCAATCAATCTGAACGTCTCATGTCTCTAACAGGTTTCTGATCCAGTCAGAACAGATCTTCCTGGAATAATAAACCTCTGTGAACATCTCATGATAAATCATCCAGTCATCTCACTGTTTCATTCATTAACTCACTAGTCGAACCTCCCTGGCCACTTCAGTAGGTACACTAGTGACAACAATCCAGCTCTAGATCTAGTCTCCATGAAGGTTGTGGTGTTCAGCTTCTGTTTCTAATGACTGAGGTGTTGATTCAACTGTGTTTTCATTTTGTACAACTATTGAACTGACATGTGTTCCTAATATTTTGACACTGTAGTCAGTAGGCTAAGCTAAATAACAGAAACACTTTCAATTCAATCCAGTTTAACAGCATAACAATGATCATTCACGTCAATCACCACCTTTGTGTTACTGTTTCTACATCAACTCAACATTATTTAGATCAGAATGACTTCACTGGTGGACCCAATAAACTGGACAGGGAGTTATATATCAGCCACATTCAGTTTCCAGACTGTCTCATGTGTTCATGTGTTCATTGAATGTGCATTTTGCTTCTCATTTTGGATAAATTTAATAACTTTAAATGAAGGTTTCATTTGATAAATTTGAGCTTTTCTCTATAAATTTATCTTTTCATTCTGTAATAATGACTCAAACATTCTGACTCCTCAAGGTTTCACTCCATTTGCAATGATGAAGTTATGTGATGAACTGAAAGTAGATCTGAACTAATTGTCTATTAGAGACTAATAATGAGTTGGACTACAGACATCTGCTACTATCCATGATAACACACACTGAACATTAATCAATAGATGTGTTTTAGATGTTTTTCTTTTTAAATGTCACAGTTAAATATGATGATGTATGAAGTTTTTAACCAACGTCTGGTTTGTGTGTTCAGTGAACTGCATCAGTCTCTGCAGTAGCTTCCAGCTGCAGCAGTCACTTCAGTTTCTGTTCAGTCTGACTGAGGGATGTTTTTGTACGACGCTTTTTCACTGTGTGAACACATTCTGACTGTTGATGCTATGAAAACTCTGACAGTAATAAACTGCTGCATCTTCAGTCTGGACTCCACTGATGGTCAGAGTGAAGTCAGAGTTTGATCCACTGCCTGAAAAACGACCTGGAATCCCTGATTCTCTTCTGTTAGCATAAGAAATGAGAACTTTAGGAACTCCTCCATCTCTCTGTTGGTACCAGTGTAAATAGCTGCCACCATGAACCCTCTGACTGGTTCTACAGTTGATGGTGACGGTTCCTCCCAGACCAGAGGTCACTGATCCAGGCTGAGTCACTGTGACCTGGCCTTTGGACTCTGAGGATACAGAGACAAAAACATAAAGCAGCTTGATGGTTGTGTGGGCTTCATTTCAGAGGGACGGATGTTGATAGAGGAGAGGAGTTTGATTCTCTGGACTTTACCTGTGAAGCAGCAGCAGAGGAGAGTCCAGATGAGGACGCAGATCAAAGTCATGTTTTTGATGAGGAGGATTTCTGTGGCTTCTGTTGTCATGAAGGACAGCTGTCAGTCATCCAGTCTTCAACTCTCAGGACTATAAACTCTCCCAGAGCACTGGAGCATGGTGCTGCTGATGCAAAGTCACTCTCTATGGAAATGCTCTGACTCTCTTCTCATGTATTTTTCCGTTTGTTAGATCAAGTAGAATGTGAATGTTTTTGGCGGGAAAATGTTTAATTTTTGTCCTCTTAGATGAGTCAGCATTCAGGTCCAACTCTTAATTTCCCTATTTTCTTTTATTTAGAAGCAATAATTATTGTCCTGTTATTTATTGAATATCATATTTTATTCATTCACATTGCTTTGGTAATTATGGTTTGGTTCATTGCTAATGTGGCCACTGACAGTGTATGCAGTTCCTCTGTCAAAGGTTGAGAACCTTTAAAGGATGATTAATTGATGAATGAGGAGATGATGGTGTCCCACGCTGCTTAAGCATCACAGCCTTGTATGGGAAAGTCTTTGTGGAGCCCCCAGTGACTAGACTGACAGAGGAGTTTAAGTGTGTTAAGGCTAGACTGGAGATGACTCTCATTCAGTCGAAAGATCCAGTAGTTCGGTGTGTAGCATCCATGGCTAAAACAGGGAGGAAGTGGAATCCAAAAGATGCAGTACAGGAAGTCCAGGCTGCTCTCAGGCTTAGGGATATTACAGGTCATGTACAGTAGGGTTGTGGAGGTCTGGGGCTGTGTGCAGGGGAACCTCTGTGGAGCAAGGCATCAGTAGCAGAAAAGAGAAAGATGTTAGTGGAGGAGATTCATAGGCAATAGGAAGCAGTGAGATGTACTAAGGCGGTGTCTTGGCACAAGTTATTGTAACATCTCATCCTGTGTAATGATGAATATTCATTCACATTACTGTCAGAGGTTCTTGTTCTGCTGATCTCAGGTCTGCTGGAACTTTATGCTAAACATTGATAATCAGATCAGTCCTAAACTTTGGATTCACCCTCTCCCTATATACCACATAAACCACTTAGAAACATGAAGACCCAAACTTCTGTCTCACTCTGTGAATCAGGACCAGTCAACTTCAGTCTTTCTATGATTCTTCATGGCAGTGACATTAGGAGACATGGCAGCAATATTCACTGTTACACTGATGATACTCAAATCTACGTTGTTGTCTCCATAGATGATTCAGACCTACTGATGTCTTCCACAGGTGTCTTTGAGATATTTATGATTGTAATTAATACAAATCTTAACTCCAACAAAGCACAACACCAAACTCTGTCCTTGTGAACAGAGGGAGTAAATCACTGATTTCAATACAGTCAGACCAGTACTGCTGCACAAAGTGACTTCTCTCAGTTTTCATGCTCTCCTCTATCTTTAGGTTAAAATGTTAACAGGTTTGATTAATCACTACTCAGAGAAGATGGGACAAAACAAATAGAAAACACATAAATTATACAGATTCTCATAGAATTTGTTGAATTTTAGGCATTAATGTTTAAATAGTGAAAAGTAGTAAGTAGTAAGTTACTCAGAAACATTAAAGCTGAGTTCTGTAATTCATTATGATTAAGATGCTTCAATAACTTTCTACAAAGACTCAAGTTGATCTAAAACACAGCAGAGAGAGTTCTGATGGAAAAGACCCAGAAAGATCGTAGTTCTACACTTTTAGCTTCTCTTCAGTGACTCAGTGTAAAATCCACTAGAACATAAAACCCTCCTCCTTATACACAAGACTGTTAAAGGCCAATCTCCATGGTGTCTTGAGGACCTCCTAGAACCATCTGACCCCAGTAAGACACTTCTCTCTAGTTGTTCTTCCTCCAGTTTCATAAAGTAGAATGGGAGGTAGAGCATTCAGCTACAAGGCTGCTCTCCTGTGGAAACTGTCATGATATTAACTTTAGAACCTTTTTCTCTTCATGAGATTGGATTTGGAACATTTTCTGTGACCCTGTCTGCTTTTCTTTGTGATTCCTGCTTTTATTTTCAAAGCTTCTTCCTTGGCCTTGTCTTGTCCTGCTTCACTTCCTGTCTGTGTTTTCCCTCTGATTAAACGATTCTTTCTACTTGTGTGTTCCTCCCCCATTAGTCTCACCTGGGTCTCGTTAGTCTTAATGTGTATATATAGTCCTGTCTTTCTCTTTGTGTGGTTTTTTTGTTGAATCCTCCTATTCTTCTGTTCCTTCATCTGTTCATGTTTCCTTGTGTTTCTGTTCAGCTCCTCCTAGATGCTTCTTCTCTGACTTTTCTCTACTTTTTGCTTTCTTGGATTAGCCTACCTCACTCTGCAGCACCTTTTGTTTCCTCAGATATGAGCGTTGATGGAACTTAAATGATCTGATCCAGTCCTTAGTGTCTGTGCATGTGCTGGGTCTGGGTTCTACCTCCTTGATCCACATCATAACAGAACCAGCTCCCAGTTTATGATCAGGAGACAGACTCTCTCTACTCTGAAGGCTTGGACTTAGAACTTTATATTTTGATGGAGCTGATAGTCAGGACTGTCTCAGGTGACCGTGATTCATCCTTTAGCTATGCTGCTATAGGCCGAGGCTGCTAGGAGACTTCCCATGATGCACTGAGCATCTATCTTCTACTCTCCTCTCTCCATGCTTTCATCCTCTACTATAAAATGTCATAAATGATGAGTTTTTCTACCCAATGTCATCTTAGTACTCACTCTGGAGGATTCAGTTTGTGATTTGTGTAAAAGGTCTTATTATTGGTGCTTTAAAAGTAAAATATCATGAAAAGGAGTAAAGTATTTCATCAGTTCTGTGTTGGTGTTCAGTGAACTGTATCAGTCTCTGCAGTAGCTTCCAGCTGCAGCAGTCACTTCAGTTTCTGTTCAGTCTGACTAAGGGAGGTTTTTGTACGACGCTTTTTCACTGTGTGAACACATACTGACTGTTGATCCAGTGAGCACTCTGACAGTAATAAACTGCTGAATCTTCAGCCTGGACTCCACTGATGGTCAGAGTGAAGTCAGAGTTTGATCCACTGCCTGAAAAATGATCTGGAATCCCTGATGCTCTATTGCTAGCATAGTAAATGAGAAGTTTAGGAACTCCTCCATCTCTCTGTTGGTACCAGGCTAAACGGTCACCACCATAAACATCCTGACTGGTTCTACAGTTGATGGTGATGGTTCCTCCCAGACCAGACCTCACTGATCCAGGCTGAGTCACTGTGACCTGGCCTCTGGACTCTGAGGATACAGAGACAAAAACATAAAGCAGCTTGATGGTTTTGTGGGCTTCATTTCAGAGGGACGGATGTTGATAGAGGAGAGGAGTTTGATTCTCTGGACTTTACCTGTGAAGCAGCAGCAGAGGAGAGTCCAGATGAGGACGCAGATCAAAGTCATGTTTTTGATGAGGAGGATTTCTGTGGCTTCTGTTGTCATGAAGGACAGCTGTCAGTCATCCAGTTCTTCAACTCTCAGAACTATAAACTCTCCAGAGCACTGGAGCATGGTCCCTGCTGATGCAAAGTCACTCTCTATGGAAATGCTCTGAGTGACTCCAACAGGGACTTGGATCACTCTGATCATGATGTTGATCAATGGATCAATCACTTCATTGTTGGATTGATCAGGAACTTGTTGAAAGATTTTACAGTTTCACCTTTAATCATAACTTCTTTTCAAATATCGCCTTTCTTATTACCCATTTATTTTTAAGACAGTTTTTTTTTTTTTTAGGTCAGTCAGTTAATAGTATTGATCTGTAGTTATATTAAGATGTTATACATTTGGGTTTTAGTTGTTTGAACAAATAAAATGTCTTTCACATGCATGTTCTAATATTACCAGTTTTATATACATGTCTGTCTGAAAAATCAATGAAAGTCATTCAGACATTTTAAAAGTAATTTAACATGAAATTAATTGTAAATAAAAGTCTAAATTCAGTCATGTTGTTGCTCTGTGTTATTTCCAGTTTTCACAATGATCCAAACAGTGAATCATTGAGTTGAGTTAGTTTGTTTCAGAGTCAGAGAGCCGTGTCTCTCTACAGTCAGAGGTTTTTGTACGGCGCCTCAATGAGTTTGTATCACTGTGGTTGACGTTCGGTGGAGGAACCAGACTGGAAGTTAATTGTAAGTACATTTGACTCATTTAATAACCTGAATCTAGATTTCCTGTCATTTCTTTCCTAACTGTAGCCGTTACTAAATCATTTGATCTGCTCGTTGTCATTTAATTTAATTGCAGTGATTCTTGAATGAGTGACATTATGTCTTCAGACTCAAATCTGCTTCACTTCAACATTTTGTCTGGAAAGAAATTCAATGAAATTCAAGGTTATTTTGTATTTATTCTCTAAACTAAAGTTTCCTCTGTGAAGAAAATCTCCTCCAAGCTTTTTAAAGTTCAGACCAAACAGCTGACAAAACATTTCTTTTCCGTTTTACTGGATCTTTCTCAAAGTTTTTCTTGGCTAATATTTTGTAGATCCCACTCTGTTCAGAGCTCACTGTTCTATTTAAGCAGCATGATGCCTGACTTGGATTCATTGGAGGAGTTTTAATGTGGAATTCAGTGGTTGAAAATGTTCATGTTGAAGAAGCAAAGCAAACACACACCATCTAGGTCTTTTCTGTTAGAAACTGTTAAGATCCTGTAAAAGAAGAGAAACGTGACATTTTTCACTTCGAGTCAAATGCGTTGAAAGAGTCAAAGTGAGAATTAGTAGTTTGTAGATGAAACATGAAGACACCAGAGGAACAAAATGCCTCTTTCTTAGTTTCCTCTTTAGTCCTGAAACCTGTCTGTTGCCGTGGTTCAGCAGTGATGCCTGTCTGTTGCCACGGTTACCGAGCTGAGAGAGGGAAGTGAAAGACTGAAGAGCAGCTTCACCCAAACTCCCAGTTTGTCTGAGTTTTCTGTGTCTCTGTCTCTGCAGTGGGTAGAGTCCCCCCCTCCCTGACGGTGCTGCCTCCCTCCGTGGAGGAGCTGCAGCAGGGGAAGGCCACGCTCATGTGCCTGGCCAACAAGGGCTTCCCCTCAGACTGGAGTCTGTCCTGGAAGGTGGACGGCAGCAGCAGCATCAGCAACGGGGAGCAGAGCAGGAGCCCCGGGGTGCTGCAGAAGGACGGCCACTACAGCTGGAGCAGCACCCTGAGGCTCCCTGCAGACCAGTGGAGGAAGGTGGTCTCTGTGACCTGTGAGGCCAGCCAGGGCTCCCAGACCCACTCTCAGAGACACTTGAGGAGACCAGTGTTCCCAGTCCTGACCTGACTCACTGGGACTCTCACACTGCTTTCACTCTCTCTCTGCTCTCTGGCTTTTCTCTGTCTCTTTATTTCTACCATGAGACCAACTCAACATCATTATTCTTCAGCTTCTTGTGTTTTTCATGTTTCAACACAATAAAGTTTGTTCTTCAAGTCAAATACTTTGTCTCTGTTCCTTCTTCAACAACATAATCATCATGTTGTTTTTTAATATTTCCTGAATGCATCTCATCACAGTCACATTTAATCTTTAGATCTAATTCATCAACTACAGGTAAACATCAGGTTTTATCACTTTGCAGCTACTGTCTGAGGATCAGTGTCTCAGTTCAGGAAACTAATGAATTATATGTGTGTATTAAATATGTTTTCACAATCATTTTTAACCAGCTAAAATATACTTTAATTCTAGTTAATGTAATAATAAATCTGTAGTGGGTAGAGCTCCCCCTCCCTTCTCTGCCTGTTGGGCCACACCCCCTCCAATCCAGTGATTCCCAACGGGTGAGGCTATCACCTCCTGGTTCTATTAAATGTAGCTGCGGGGCAGTGGTAGGTTTTTGCCTCACGCTCTCCCGACCCTGCATCTGTTCCATGAATGACGATGTCTAGTCAAAGTATGCTCTTTGTCTTTCTGTCAAACATACTTCTGGCACATGCTCTTAGTTCTTCCCTTGCATCTGTATAGGTGAGAGACTGAGCACTAAAGGGGACTAGTCACCGCGCTCACTCCCCCGTCTGTGCAGCGCTCGTCATGTGTGGATGTGTGACTGTATAATGTTCAACTCCAGGAACGGAGAAGTGATGTGGGCTCCTGCTGCTGTAGCTGAGCTGCTTTTGCCCCTTTTGCAAAATATATTTTGTGTACTTATGGTTACCTTGGTTCATTTAGTGTTTTCATTATAAATCGTGTTAAGGGAGCTTTGTTTTCTCCCCAGTCCAGTTAGTCGGTTTAGTGTTTTTGTTTCTTGGTTTCTTTGTTTTTTGAGTTAATTCTGTTCTGGGGTTCTGTCAGTGCCAGTACAGGTGGGCTGGTCATAGGTGTGCAGGTGGTGGCTCCCTGGGTGGAGGGTTTCCTCATTTCAGTTTTATTTGCATGTTTTATGTCATAATTTGTGTCTTTTGCTTTGCAGTGTGTGTGACCCCCCTTCGGATAGCTGCTGGTGGTGGCCCCTCTCCCCTTCACTCCCCCACACCTGTAGGCCTCTCTGACAGTCACCTTGTACTGGTAAACACTTCAGTGTAGTGACATTTTAGCATGTAGAGATATTTTTGTGATACAGCCTTATTTTTAAGCCCAGTCCTCCTCCTATTTAACTGATGTCAGATTTACTTGTAAATAAAAAATTAAATTGTTCACACTAGAAATTCACCTCTCTGCTCCTTTTCCCTCCTTGAAAAACATAAGAACCTGTATTCAGTGTTTTATTCTCTGGGTGAAAGTCCCAGAGTGGCGTTGTGGTATGGTCAGGGGTGTACAGCTGCCCCGGTTACAAGTCATTTGGGTTTTAGTTTTCATTTGAGAGAATTTAAAAACTTTGAGTTTTTCTCTATAAATTTAACTTTACATCCTTTAATCGTGACTGAAACATTCTGACTGTTTCAGGTTTTATTTCACTACAATCATGTGGTTATGTGATAAACTGAAAGTTGATCCGAACTAATTGTCTATTAGAGACTAATAATGAGTTGGACTACAGACATCTGCTACTATCCATGATAACACACACTGAACATTAATCAATAGATGTGTTTTAGATGTTTTTAGATGTCTTTTTAAATGTCACAGTTAAATATGATGATGTATGAAGTTTTTAACCAACGTCTGGTTTGTGTGTTCAGTGAACTGTATCAGTCTCTGCAGTAGCTTCCAGCTGCAACAGTCACTTCAGTTTCTGTTCAGTCTGACTGAGGGAGGTTTTTGTACGACGCTTTTTCACTGTGTGAAAACCCATTTACTGCTGATGTAGTGATAACTCTGACAGTAATAAACTGCTGCATCTTCAGTCTGGACTCCACTGATGGTCAGAGTGAAGTCAGTGTTTGATCCACTGCCTGAAAAACGACCTGGAATCCCTGATTCTCTTCTGTTAGCATAAGAAATGAGAACTTTAGGAACTCCTCCATCTCTCTGTTGGTCCCAAAGTGTAAATAGCTGCCACCATGAACCCTCTGACTGGTTCTACAGTTGATGGTGATGGTTCCTCCCAGACCAGAGGTCACTGATCCAGGCTGAGTCACTGTGACCTGGCCTCTGGACTCTGAGGATACAGAGACAAAAACATAAAGCAGCTTGATGGTTTTGTGGGCTTCATTTCAGAGGGACAGATGTTGATAGAGGAGAGGAGTTTGATTCTCTGGACTTTACCTGTGAAGCAGCAGCAGAGGAGAGTCCAGATGAGGACGCAGATCAAAGTCATGTTTTTGATGAGGAGGATTTCTGTGGCTTCTGTTGTCATGAAGGACAGCTGTCAGTCATCTAGTCTTCAACCCTCAGGACTAAAAACTCTCCCAGAGCACTGGAGCATGGTGCTGCTGATGCAAAGTCACTCTCTATGGAAATGCTCTGACTGACTACAACAGGGACTTGGATCACTCTGATCATGATGTTGATCAATGGATCAATCACTTCATTGTTGGATATTGATCAGGAAGTTTTTGAAAGATTTTACATTTTCCCTTTTATATATCTTCTTTTAAAATATCTCTTATACTCCATTCATTTTTGAATCATTTTTTTTTTTTTAGATCAGTCAGTTCTCAGTGTTGATCTGTAGTTATATCAATATTCTATACATTTGGGTTTTTATCTGTATGAATGAATAAAATGTCTTGCATTTGCATGTCATCATATTACCAGTTCTATCAACATTTCTGTCACAAAATTCAATGAAAGTCAATGGGACATGTTAAAAGTAATTTAATATGAAATTATTTCCAAAAAAAAAACACATAAATTCCTTACATTTTTCTACTGTGTTATTTCCAGTTTTCACAATGATCCAAACAGTGAATCATTGAGTTGAGTTAGTTTGTTTCAGAGTCAGAGAGCCGTGTCTCTCTACAGTCAGAGGTTTTTGTACGGCGCCTCAATGACTTTGTATCACTGTGGTACACGTTCGGTGGAGGAACCAGACTGGAAGTTGGAAGTAAGTTTCTACTGTATTTAACACTAAATACTAGGTTGTAGATTCATCTTGTTTTAGTCTTGATGTGTTTCTCTCTCCTCATGGAGGCTAACTCAGATCAGCTTCGATCACGTTTGATTTTCACGTTTGTGTCAAAGTGAAATTACAAAGCTTGAAGTGTAGAAAGGATCAAAGTTGATTCCTCCTATGATCAGTTTTTAATGTGACATCAAAATAACTGTTGTTAGGATGGATTCAATCTGACTTTCTTCAAGTCAAACTGGACAGAGTGAAGATAAAGATGGGGATTTGTAAATGTCTTTTTATTTCACGTTGACTTTGAAATCATGTCGACAGTTTGTTAAATCATGAAGATCATTTTGTGGCAGTGAGCTGCTTTTCTCTGCTTGTTTCCACTAAATCCTTTAAAGTCATGTATGGTTGACATGATGATGTTGAAGCCAAAGTTTTCTTGGAAATATTGAGACATGTGCTTGTTTAGTTTCCAGTGTAGTTGGACATATTTCAGGTCAAAGTGGATGATGATTGTCTCTGTGCTGATATGCATGAGAGCTTTCTGAAAGGGAAGTGAAACAATGTGTGAGTGAATGAGTGGTGGAGCAGAAAAAGCACCTGACAGGAACATGTTGAACTCTCTCACAGTAAAGGTGTCCAAGTGTCTGCTGTTTGTTTGACAGCTGTGTGCTCCCTGTCCTCATAGGTGATGTCCGTCCCTCCCTGACGGTGCTGCCTCCCTCTGTGGAGGAGCTGCAGCAGGGGAAGGCCACGCTCATGTGCCTGGCCAACAAGGGCTTCCCCTCAGACTGGAGTCTGTCCTGGAAGGTGGACGGCAGCAGCAGCATCAGCAACGGGGAGCAGAGCAGGAGCCCCGGGGTGCTGCAGAAGGACGGCCACTACAGCTGGAGCAGCACCCTGAGGCTCCCTGCAGACCAGTGGAGGAAGGTGGTCTCTGTGACCTGTGAGGCCAGCCAGGCTCCCAGACTCCGCTCTCAGAGACACTGAGGAGAGACCAGTGTTCCCAGTCCTGACCTGACTCACTGGGACTCTCACACTGCTATCACTCTCTCTCTGCTCTCTGGCTTTTCTTTCACATCTTCCAATAACAGGATTTACTGGCTTCTTGCTGTGTTTCAATGTTGTTTCACTGCTTCTAAATAATAAACATCTGCTCATCAACTCACTTGTTATCATGTTGACTCTGTTCAGTCGCTTTCTCTCAGTGATCCAGAGACAAACTGAGATGATCAAACAGTTTGTGACTATGTAAAGGAAGTGTAAGGTTCCATCATTTCTATCTCTATCCAGAATCCTGTTGATAAACTCAGTGAAACAAAGTCAACGTCCAGATGTTTTAATCTCAATCAATCTGAACGTCTCATGACTCTAAATCATAGGTCTTCAACAGGGGTCCACGATCCCTAGGAGGTCTGCAGGGGTACTGTAAGGGAGTCACAGAATCTTTTGATGATTAGAAGTTTTTCATATATTTTTATTAATTTCCCTCAAAATTAAATGGGTTTAAATCCACATCAACATGAATCATAAATATTTTAGTGACGGGATAAATGGAGGTTGTCCTTGAGTCAGCACTTCACTTCAACAGTCACCGTTTCACACAGAGCGCCACAGTAGACCTGTCAATCTACGCCTTCTGCACACAGTAGGCCCCGCCCCTGTCATTGCTGATCCAATCACGAGGCTGCATATTAAACCCTGATTCTGTCATGTTCCCTGCATTTGGCCAAGAGTCTGCTCAGTCCCCAGATGTGATCCAGACACAGAGAAGAGAAGCTAACAGTGGAGCTCGCTCCCATCAACCAACTACTGAGGCCTAAATGTTTCTGTCATTCTTTGTCTCTGCTACATTTAGCTGTTAAAAGGTAAAGGTATATATGTTTATAGCAGTTGCACATCTGAAATTTGAACCTGTATCATTTGAATAGCTAATACTGAATGCAAAATGATGACAACATATATTTCTAAGTAGCACTAGTGTCATGATTGTGTGTCTCTGTGTCATGTTTTGAGTTTCTTGACTTCCTGTCTGTTGATTTTCCTCATGTGTCCTTGATTACTCGTTGGTTTCTCCCCGTGTGATTGTCCTGTTTTGTCTCACCTGTGTCTCGTCATCCCTCTGCCCATGTGTGTATTCATAGCCCTGCCTTCCTTTTGTTCCCTGTTGTGTTGTCGTGTTGTTTCCTGGCCATGTTTCTTTCTTGTGTTACTTCCATGCCTCATGTTCCTGTGGTTTTTGTTTCCTAGTCAGGTATCTACTTTTTGTGTTTTTGCATTTTTGACTTTTGGATTTACCTGCCTTGATTGCAGCGCCCTTTGTTTCCTTATATTTTCATTAA
This sequence comes from Mugil cephalus, assembly GCF_022458985.1. Classification (NCBI taxonomy): domain Eukaryota; kingdom Metazoa; phylum Chordata; class Actinopteri; order Mugiliformes; family Mugilidae; genus Mugil; species Mugil cephalus. The sequence goes on along the minus strand of NC_061783.1, from coordinate 24,706,058 downwards.
ATGCCTTCCCTCATCACCATTTTGTTCATTTTGACAACTAGGCCCAGTTTAATATAGAACACATATAGTAGGTAGGAGGTCTCTACTTGATCTCTCATCAGTTTGGGTCCTTGACCTGAAAAATCTTGAAGAGCCCTGATCAAAAAGGTTTCTGATCCAGTCAGAGCAGATAATGGAATAATGAGCCTCTGAACATTTTAGAACAAAAACTGCTCGTCTATTTCTAGGACATATTTTAAATAACTTATTTTGAAAATGAACAATAAATTCTATCTTCAAAAATGCAGATTATGATGATGTATGAAGTTTTGAACCAACGTCTGGTTTGTGTGTTCAGTGAACTGTATCAGTCTCTGCAGTAGCTTCCAGCTGCAACAGTCACTTCAGTTTCTGTTCAGTCTGACTGAGGGAGGTTTTTGTACGACGCTTTTTCACTGTATGAACACACCCTGACTGTTGATGTAGTGAAGTCTCAGACAGTAATAAACTGCCGCATCTTCAGTCTGGACTCCACTGATGGTCAGAGTGAAGTCGGTCTTTGTTCCGCTGCCTGAAAATCGATCTGGAATCCCTGATTCTCGTTCATGAATATAACGAATTAGTAGTTTTGGTGCTTCTGTTGTTTTCTGTTGGTACCAGGCTAAGAGCTCTTTTTTACTCGTACTTCCAACACAAACCTGAGGATTAACTGCACAACTGATGGTGACAGTTCCTCCCAGACCAGACCTCACTGATCCAGACTGAGTCACTGTGACCTGGCCTCTGGACTCTGAGGATACAGAGACAAAAACATAAAGCAGCTTGATGGTTTCGTGGGCTTCATTTCAGAGGGACGGATGTTGATAGAGGAGAGGAGTTTGATTCTCTGGACTTTACCTGTGAAGCAGCAGCAGAGGAGAGTCCAGATGAGGACGCAGATCAAAGTCATGTTTTTGATGAGGAGGATTTCTGTGGTTTCTGTTGTCATGAAGGACAGCTGTCAGTCATCCAGTCTTCAACTCTCAGGACTATAAACTCTCCCAGAGCACTGGAGCATGGTGCTGCTGATGCAAAGTCCCTCTCTATGGAAATGCTCTGACTCTTTATTAAAATGAGTCAGTGATGATATTTTAGAACAGTATCCATTAATAACATCTAACACAGTTTATTATCATGTGTTGTTCATACTTTTCTTTTAAGACAAATTTGAAATGATGTTTCATGTTACTATTAACCAGGTTTTTAAACAGAGGCTGGTTTATTTTTCATTTCAAGGTGTTTCTGCAGATGGAGGAACCATAAAGTTTGTCACTATGCTGATCATTCAGAAGTTTGTTGTTATAGTTTATCATTACACGCTTGAATCTGAAGTCTTTCTAATCTAGTCTAGTCTTTTTTCAAATACTACGGTGGAGCTGATGATGGAAGCAGGAAAAATGTTCCAGTAAAAGGATTTGACTTTGACATGAACCAGACTGTGATGTCTGGATGACTGGGTCAGAACATCTCCTGAACTGTATCTCTTGAGGCTTGTTCCTGGTCTGCAGTGGTCAGTACCTCTCAACAGTGGTCCAAGGAAACGCAAGAACTTATTTGGTTTAAACCGTAGTATCAGCTCCAACAGTTACTGCAGAGTTGTCCTTGTTGTTGGTGATCTGGTCTAATCCCTGGCATGTGCTCTGTGCGTTGTTATGTGTCAAATTGTCCTCATCGTAGCTTTGTTAGGTTCCTCAGGTTCTCCCTCGTCTTGTTGTTTTGGTCAGCCAGCGTGAAGATGAGGTGGTCAGATCTCAGAAGAGTTTCTATTTTAATTGTCATCCAGGGTTTTTGATTGGGATGAATCTGAATGTGTTTGTCAGCAGTGAACATATCTGTTCAGTATTTAATATAAGAACCAGTGGTTTCTCTCTCTCTCTCTCTCTCTCTCTTTCTGTGTCTCCAAGGTCTGAACATGTCCATCAGCTGTGAGAGAACTTTCACACATAGTTTCTGTATTTTATTGGTGGTTTGGACTTTTTCCTAATGGAGTGTCAGCTGGGATGAGGAGCAGTGAGAGATGGTCTGACAGGTCTAGGTGAGGGAGGGGTACAGCTCTGTATGCATGCTTTATGTTAGTTTATACATGGTCTACAGTGTTCTTCCCTCTGGAGGAACATTAATCCTGTTGTACAAACCAAGGAAGCACAGTCTTTATTCACTCATCTACACGATAGAAAGCTCCACGTTCTCTACAGAAAGGACTTTGTGGAGATCTTGTTTCTTCATCTTTGTCTCAAAGCTCCAATAATGAAGTTTGTTTGCTGTGTGTGTAGATGTAGTTTGAGTTCATCACTCATGATGACATTGAGCTTTAACTGATTCTGAGTCTAAGAGAATATTTTCTGTCATTGTGGAAAGATTGAGACTTTTTCTGATGCTGTTATTTCTCTTCATGTTCCAGTATGAAGCTGAGGTCAGAGGTCATGACTGAACTTAGACTCGGGAACAGTTTAACTTTAGCTCCTTTAGAGTCCAGTCACATAAGGACCTGGAACTGATCTGAATGGATGGAGAGAAGCTCTGATGGAGAAAGCAATCTGATTACTACCAAGATCATGTTCAGTTTATTAACTTATTGTGATACATGTTCAAATTAACTCATGTTGTGAGGACATTAATTCAATAATGGAGAAGCTTCATGTTAAAATGAATAAATATGATGATGAGTGTGTTAACAGTCAAAGTAAAGTCATCTCTTGTGTTCAGTGAAATGTATCAGTCTGTGCAGTAGCTTCCAGCTGCAACAGTCACTTCAGTTTCTGTTCAGTCTGACTGAGGGAGGTTTTTGTACGACGCTTTTTCACTGTGTGAACACACTCTGACTGTTGATCTCATGATAACTCTGACAGTAATAAACTGCTGCATCTTCAGTCTGGACTCCACTGATGGTCAGAGTGAAGTCAGAGTTTGATCCACTGCCTGAAAAACGATCTGGAGTCCCTGATTCTAATTGATCAACAAGATAAATGAGAAGTTTAGGAACTCCTCCATCTCTCTGTTGGTACCAGGCTAAGAAGTGGTAGTCGTCATAGTAAACATCCTGACTGGTTCTACAGTTGATGGTGACGGTTCCTCCCAGACCAGAGGTCACTGATCCAGGCTGAGTCACTGTGACCTGGCCTCTGGACTCTGAGGATACAGAGACAATAACATGAAGCAGCTTGATGGTTTTGTGGGCTTCATTTCAGAGGGACGGATGTTGATAGAGGAGAGGAGTTTGATTCTCTGGACTTTACCTGTGAAGCAGCAGCAGAGGAGAGTCCAGATGAGGACGCAGATCAAAGTCATGTTTTTGATGAGGAGGATTTCTGTGGCTTCTGTTGTCATGAAGGACAGCTGTCAGTCATCCAGTCTTCAACTCTCAGGACTATAAACTCTCCCAGAGCACTGGAGCATGGTGCTGCTGATGCAAAGTCACTCTCTATGGAAATGCTCTGACTCTTTATGAAAATGAGTCAGTGATGATATTTTAAAACAGTTTCTATTAATAATATCTAACACAGTTTATCATCATATGTTGTTCATACTTTTCTTTGTAGACAAATTTGAAATGATCTTTCATTTACTATTAACCAGGTTTTTAAACAGAGGGTGATTTATTTTTAATTTCAAGGTGTTTCTGCAGATGGAGGAATCATAAAGTTTCTCTCTATGCTGATGATGCAGCAGTTTATTGTTATAGTTTATCATTACACGCTTGAATCTGAAGTCTTTCTAATCCAATCTAGTCTTTTTTCAAAAACTATGGTGGAGCTGATGATGGAAGCAGGAAAAATGTTCCAGTGAAAGGATTTGACTTTGACAAGAACCAGACTGTGATGTCTGGATGACTGGGTCAGAACATCTCCTGAACTGTATCTCTTGAGGCTTGTTCCTGGTCTGCAGTGGTCATTACCTCTCAACAGTAGTCCAAGGAAACACAAGAACTTATTTGGTTTAAACCGTAGTATTAGCTCCAACAGTTACTGCAGAGTTGTCCTTGTTGTTGGTGATCTGGTCTAATCCCTGGCACGTCCTCTGTGGGTTGTTATGTGTCAAATTGTCCTCATCGTAGCTTTGTTAGGTTCCTCAGGTTCTCCCTTGTCTTGTTGTCCTGGTCAGCCAACGTGAAGATGAGGTGGTCAGATCTCAGAAGAGTTTCTATTTTACTTGTCATCCAGGGTTTTTCATTGGGATGAATCTGAATGTGTTTGTCAGCAGTGAACATATCTGTTCAGTATTTAATATAAGAACCAGTGGTCTCTGTGTGTGTGTCCAACATCTGATGTCCAAACATGTTCATCAGTTGAGAGAGAACTTTCACACATAGTTTCTGTATTTTATTGGTGGTTTGGACTTTTTCCTGATGGAGTGTCAGCTGGGATGAGGAGCAGTGAGAGATGGTTTGACAAGTCAAGGTGAGGGAGGGGTACAGCTCTGTATGCATGCTGTCATATAAAGAAAGGTCCTTTATTACAAAAGACAAACAAATTAAAAGTGAGTGGATGATAAGTTCATACTGGACCGAGGCCAAAGTACCAAACAAAATGGTCCAACCTAGAAATATTTTCACTCTGTCTCTGTCTCTTTATTTCTACCATGAGACCAACTCAACATCATTATTCTTCAGCTTCTCATATTTTTTATGTTTTAAGACAATAACGTTGTTATTTCTTCAAGTCAAATACTTTGTCTCTGTTCCTTCGTCAACAACATAATCATCATCTTGTTTTTTAATATTTCCTGAATGCATCTCATCACAGTCACATTTAATCTTTAGATCTAATTCATCAACTACAGGTAAACATCAGGTTTTATCACTTTGCAGCTACTGTCTGAGGATCAGTGTCTCAGTTCAGGAAACTAATGAATTATATGTGTGTATTAAATATGTTTTCACAATCATTTTTAACCAGTTAAAATATACTTTAATTCTAGTAAATGTAATAATAAATCAGTGGTGGGTAGAGCTCCCCTCCCTTCTCTGCCTGTTGGGCCACACCCCCTCCAATCAGTGATTCCCAACAGGTGAGACTATCACCTCCTGGTTCTATTTAAATGTAGCTGCAGGCAGTGGTAGGTTTTTGCCTCACGCTCTCCCGACCCTGCATCTGTTCCATGAATGACGATGTCTAGTCAAAGTATGCTCTTTGTCTTTCTGTCAAACATACTTCTGGCACATGCTCTTAGTTCTTCCCTTGCATCTGTATAGGTGAGAGACTGAGCACTAAAGGGGACTAGTCACCGCGCTCCCTCCCCCGTCTGTGCAGCGCTCGTCATGTGTGGATGTGTGACTGTATAATGTTCAACTCCAGGAACGGAGAAGTGATGTGGGCTCCTGCTGCTGTAGCTGAGCTCTAGTCACTGCTGCTTTTGCCCCTTTTTCAAAATATATATTGTGTACTTATGGTTACCTTGGTTCATTTAGTGTTTTCATTATAAATTTTGTTAAGGGAGCTTTGTTTTCTCCCCAGTCCAGTTAGTCGGTTTAGTGTTTTTGTTTCTTGGTTTCTTTGTTTTTTGAGTTAATTCTGTTCTGGGGTTCTGTCAGTGCCAGTACAGGTGGGCTGGTCATAGGTGTGCAGGTGGAGGCTCCCTGGGTGGAGGGTTTCGTCATTTCAGTTTTATTTGCATGTTTTATGTTCTAATTTGTGTCTTTTGCTTTGCAGTGTGTGTTACCCCCCTTCGGATAGCTGCTGGTGGTGACCCCTCTCCCCTTCACTCCCCCACCCATGTAGGCCTCTCTGACAGTCACCTTGTGCTGGTAAACACTTCAGTGTAGTGACATTTAGCATGTAGAGATATTTTTGTGATACAGTCTTGTTTTTAAGCCCAATCCTCCTCCTATTTAACTGATGTCAGACTTACTTGTAAATAAAAATTAAATTGTTCACAACTAGAAATTCACCTCTCTGCTCCTTTTCTCCTTGAAACATAAGAACCTGTATTCAGTGTTTTATTCTCTGGGTGAAAGTCCCAGAGTGGCGTTGTGGCATGGTCAGGGGTGTACAGCTGCCCCGGTTACAAGTCATTTGGGTTTTAGTTTTGATTTGAGGGAATTTAATAACTTTGAGTTTTTATCTATACATTTAACTTTTCATCCTTTAACAGTGACTAAAACATTCTGACTCTTTCAGGTTTTATTTCACTACAATGATGAAGTTATGTGATAAACTGAAAGTTGATCTGAACTAATTGTCTAATAGAGACTAATAATGAGTTGGACTACAGACATCTGCTACTATCCATGATAACACACTGAACATTAATCAATAGATGTGTTTTAGATGTTTTTCTTTTTAAATGTCACAGTTAAATATGATGATGTATGAAGTTTTCAACCAACGTCTGGTTTGTGTGTTCAGTGAACTGTATCAGTCTCTGCAGTAGCTTCCAGCTGCAGCAGTACAGCAGTTTCTGTTCAGTCTGACTGAGGGAGGTTTTTGTACGACGCTTTTTCACTGTGTGAACACATACTGACTGTTGATCTCATGAAGACTCTGACAGTAATAAACTGCTGCATCTTCAGTCTGGACTCCACTGATGGTCAGAGTGAAGTCAGAGTTTGATCCACTGCCTGAAAAACGACGTGGAATCCCTGATGCTCTATTGCTAGCACCATAAATGAGAAGTTTAGGAACTCCTCCATCTCTCTGTTGGTACCAGGCTAATAAGCTGCCACCATAAACCCTCTGGCTGGTTCTACAGATGATGGTGACGGTTCCTCCCAGACCAGAGGTCACTGATCCAGGCTGAGTCACTGTGACCTGGCTTCTGGACTCTGAGGATACAGAGACAAAAACATAAAGCAGCTTGATGGTTTTGTGGGCTTCATTTCAGAGGGACAGATGTTGATAGAGGAGAGGAGTTTGATTCTCTGGACTTTACCTGTGAAGCAGCAGCAGAGGAGAGTCCAGATGAGGACGCAGATCAAAGTCATGTTTTTGATGAGGAGGATTTCTGTGGCTTCTGTTGTCATGAAGGACAGCTGTCAGTCATCCAGTCTTCAACTCTCAGGACTATAAACTCTCCCAGAGCACTGGAGCATGGTGCTGCTGATGCAAAGTCACTCTCTATGGAAATGGTCTGAGTGACTCCAACAGGGACTTGGATCACTCTGATCATGATGTTGATCAATGGATCAATCACTTCATTGTTGGATTGATCAGGAACTTGTTGCAGGATCTTTGCTTCACTCTTCACAACATAGATTGATTCAAAATGTATTCCTTCTCTTTCTCTTGTTTTTCTAAGTCAGTTTATCAGAGTACGGATCAAGAATATGTCTCAGCTTCATTTTTATTTCATATTTTCTCTTATATAAGTCTGGTTTTTGTATAAATTGTTAAATGTCTCATGATATTTCATAGTTTTACAGTTTCTCATCTCTTTCTCAGAAATAAATGAAATTCAATGGGACATTTTAAAAGTAATTTAACATGAAATTAACTGTAAATAAAAGTCTAAATTCAGTCATATTGTTGCTCTGTGTTATTTCCAGTTTTCACAATGATCCAAACAGTGAATCATTGAGTTGAGTTAGTTTGTTTCAGAGTCAGAGAGCCGTGTCTCTCTACAGTCAGAGGTTTTTGTACGGCGCCTCAATGACTTTGTATCACTGTGGTACACGTTCGGTGGAGGAACCAGACTGGAAGTTGGAAGTAAGTCAAGTTTAAAACAGTTTTATTTCAGGAGCTATTCTCTCTTTTTAGTTTCTTGACTTTTTATTCATCAGGCAGGAAAACTAAACATATTTTCATGTAATAATTTTATATTTTTATTTCTGCACCAAGAGACAAAGTTACCTTCAGATATTTCAAACTCTCATCAATGAATATAAATGATTAGTGTGGTTCAGAGGATAAATCCTTCCTTGTGGTTTTAATGGTAAAGTTGACTTTTGAGGGCTTGTAGGTTTAGTTCAGTCTGACAGAGTCAGAGAGCCGTGTCTCTCTACAGTCAGAGGTTTTTGTATGGCGCCTCAATGAGTTTGTATCACTGTGGTGGACGTTCGGTGGAGGAACCAGACTGGAAGCTGGAAGTAAGTTTCTACTGTATTTAACACTAAATACTAGGTTGTAGATTCATCTTGTTTTAGTCTTGATGTGTTTCTCTCTCCTCATGGAGGCTAACTCAGATCAGCTTTTATCACGTTTGATTTTCACGTTTGTGTCAAAGTGAAATTTCAAAGCTTGAAGTGTAGAAAGGATCAAAGTTGATTTTTCCTATGATCAGTTTCTAATGTGACATCAACATAACTGTTGTTAGGATGGATTCAATCTGACTTTCTTCAAGTCAAACTGGACAGAGTGAAGATAAAGATTGGGATTTGTAAATGTCTTTTTATTTCACGTTGACTTTGAAATCACGTCGACAGTTTGTTAAATCATGAAGATCATTTTGTGGCAGTGAGCTGCTTTTCTCTGCTTGTTTCCACTAAATCCTTTCAAGTCGTGTATGGTTGACATGTTGATGATGTTGAAGCCAAAGTTTTCTTGGAAATGTTGAGACATGTGTTTGTTTAGTTTCCAGTGTAGTTGGACATATTTCAGGTCAAAGTGGGTGATGATTGTCTCTGTGCTGATATGCATGACAGCTTTCTGAAAGGGAAGTGAAACAATGTGTGAGTGAATGAGAGGTGGAGCAGAAAAAGCATCTGACAGGAACTTGTTGAACTCTCTCACAGTAAAGGTGTCCAAGTGTCTGCTGTTTGTTTGACAGCTGTGTGCTCCCTGTCCTCCTAGGTGATGTCCGTCCCTCCCTGACGGTGCTGCCTCCCTCCGTGGAGGAGCTGCAGCAGGGGAAGGCCACGCTCATGTGCCTGGCCAACAAGGGCTTCCCCTCAGACTGGAGTCTGTCCTGGAAGGTGGACGGCAGCAGCAGCATCAGCAACGGGGAGCAGAGCAGGAGCCCCGGGGTGCTGCAGAAGGACGGCCACTACAGCTGGAGCAGCACCCTGAGGCTCCCTGCAGACCAGTGGAGGAAGGTGGTCTCTGTGACCTGTGAGGCCAGCCAGGGCTCCCAGACTCCGCTCTCAGAGACACTGAGGAGAGACCAGTGTTCCCAGTCCTGACCTGACTCACTAGGACTCTCACACTGCTTTCACTCTCTCTCTGCTCTCTGGCTTTTCTCTGTCTCTTTATTTCTACCATGAGACCAACTCAACATCATTATTCTTCAGCTTCTCGTGTTTTTCATATTTCAACACAATAAAGTTGTTTTTTCTTCAAGCCAAATACTTTGTCTCTGTTCTTTCTTCAACAACATAATCATCATCTTGTTTTTTAATATTTCCTGAATGCATCTCATCACAGTCACATTTAATATTTAGATCTAATTCATCAACTACAGGTAAACATCAGGTTTTATCACTTTGCAGCTACTGTCTGAGGATCAGTGTGTCAGTTCAGGAAACCAATGAATTATATGTGTGTATTAAATATGTTTTTTCAATCATTTTTAACCAGTTAGAATATACTTTAATTCTAGTAAATGTAATAATAAGTCATTAAGGTTTCATTTGTAATTTGATGGAATTTGATAACTTTAAGTTTTTCTCTATAAATTTAACTTTTCATTCTTTAATAGTGACTGAAACATTCAGACTCTTTCAGGTTTTACTTCACTACAATGATGAAGTTATGTGATAAACTGAAAGTTGATCTGAACTAATTGTCTGTTAGAGAGTAATAATGAGTTGGACTACAGACATCTGCTACTATCCATGATAACACACACTGAACATTAATCAATAGATGTGTTTTTGATGTTTTTCTTTTTAAATGTCACAGTTAAATATGATGATGTATGAAGTTTTTAACCAACATCTGGTTTGTGTGTTCAGTGAACTGTATCAGTCTCTGCAGTAGCTTCCAGCTGCAACAGTCACTTCAGTTTCTGTTCAGTCTGACTGAGGGAGGTTTTTGTACGACGCTTTTTCACTGTGTGACCACACTCTGACTGTTGATCTCATGATAACTCTGACAGTAATAAACTGCTGCATCTTCAGCCTGGACTCCACTGATGGTCAGAGTGAAGTCAGATTTTGATCCACTGCCTGAAAAACGATGTGGAATCCCTGATTCTCGTTCATTAGCAACTTTAATGAGAAGTTTAGGAACTCCTCCATCTCTCTGTTGGTACCAGGCTAAATAGTGGTAGTAGTTGTAGTTGTTGTAGCCGGTGCGGTAACTGCTGTAATAAACATCCTGACTGGTTCTACATCTGATGGTGACGGTTCCTCCCAGACCAGACCTCACTGATCCAGGCTGAGTCACTGTGACCTGGCCTCTGGACTCTGAGGATGCAGAGACAAAAACATAAAGCAGCTTGATGGTTTTGTGGGCTTCATTTCAGAGGGACGGATGTTGATAGAGGAGAGGGGTTTGATTCTCTGTACTTTACCTGTGAAGCAGCAGCAGAGGAGAGTCCAGATGAGGACGCAGATCAAAGTCATGTTTTTGATGAGGAGGATTTCTGTGGCTTCTGTTGTCATGAAGGACAGCTGTCAGTCATCCAGTCTTCAACTCTCAGGACTATAAACTCTCCCAGAGCACTGGAGCATGGTGCTGCTGATGCAAAGTCACTCTCTATGGAAATGCTCTGACTCTCTTCTCATGTATTTTTCCGTTTGTTTGATCAAGTAGAATGTGAATGTTTTTGGCGGGAAAATGTTTAATTTTTGTCCTGTTAGATGAGTCAGCATTCAGGTCCAACTCTTAATTTTCATATTTTCTTTTATTTAGAAGCAATAATTATTGTCCCGTTATTTATTGAATATCATATTTTATTCATTCAAATTGCTTTGGTAATTATGGTTTGGTTTATTGCTAATGTGGCCACTGACAGTGTATGCAGTTCCTCTATCAAAGGTTCAGAACCTTTAAAGGATGATTAATTGATCAATCAGGAGATGATCGTCTCCAACGCTGCTTAAGCATCACGGCCTTGTATGGGAAAGTCTTAGTGGAGCCCCCAGTAACTAGTCTGACAGAGGAGTTTAAGTGTGCTAAGACTACAATGGAGATAACTCTCATTCAGTCGAAAGATCCAGTAGTTAAGTGTGTAGCATCCATGGCTAAAACAGGGAGGAAGTGGAATCCAAAAGATGCAGTACAGGAAGTCCAGGCTGCTCTCAGGATATCACAGGTCATGTACAGTAGGGTTGTGGAGGCCTGGGGCTGTGCAGGGGAACCTCTGTGGAGCAAGGCATCAGTAGTAGAAAAGAGAAAGATGTTAGTGGAGGAGATTCATAGGCAAGAGGAAGCAGTGAGATGTACTAAGGCAGTGTCTTGGCACAAGTGATTGTAACATCTCATCCTGTGTAATGATGAATATTCATTCACATTACTGTCAGAGGTTCTTGTTCTGCTGATCTCAGGTCTGCTGGAACTCTATACTAAACATTGATAATCAGATCAGTCCTAAACTTTGGATTGACCCTCTCCCTATATACCACATAAACCACTTAGAAACATGAAGACCCAAACTTCTGTTTCACTCTGTGAATCAAGACCAGTCAACTTCAGTCTTTCTATGATTCTTCATGGCAGTGACATCAGGAAACATGGCAGCAATATTCACTGTGACACTGATGCTACTCACCTCTACATTGTTGTCTCCATTGTCTCCCTCAGACAATGCCAAAACATTATGACCACCCAGGGCATTACAGCAGTACTCATATTGACAGCATTATATAGGGAGGAGGGTCTAATTAACAGCAGGTGTGTACCTGCTCAATATGGCTGCTCACTGCTGAGTACAACCAGGTGGCCAAATTATTAGGAACACCTTACAGTTAAGAATCTGACATTTGCAGCAGTACCTAAGGAGGGAGGCTTTCAGTAACAGAACAGCTGTGTACCTGCTGGCCATCATGATGGAGAACTAAGTCCCTCACACCGCCAAATCATTATGACCACCTTAGACATGGACAGAGAAGGTGAAAGAGGCCAAATCTCACTCCACAGACACTCCACTGTAGCGTATGACCACCTGCTCCTTCCACACACCCGAACGTGCACCCAACACTGACCCCACATTCAAATATGTCTGCCAAAACATTATGACCACTCAGGCAATTACAGCAGTACAATGAGACGGGGACCGTTATTGATGCGACACTCGTGGCCCAGCTGTGGTTCTGGTCTCTCTACCGACACAATGCTGGATCTCAGACAACCTGCCAAAACATCATGACCACCTCAGATGTTTACAATAGGAATTCGGCACAAGCAGCACTGCCTTGTTCAAAATTTCCCCTCAGGAATTTTGTAGTTTTTTATTTGTAATTTGAAGGAATTTGATAACTTTGAGTTTTTATCTATAAATTTAACTTTTCATCCTTCAATAGTGACTGAAAGATTCTGACTCTTTCAGGTTTTATTTCACTACAATGATGAAGTTACGTAATAAACTGAAAGTTGATCCGAACTTATTGTCTATTAGAGACTAATAATGAGTTGGACTACAGACATCTGCTACTATCCATGATAACACACACGGAACATTAATCAACAGATGTGTTTTAGATGTTCTTTTTAAATGTCACAGTTAAATATGATGATGTATGAAGTTTTTAACCAACGTCTGGTTTGTGTGGTTTTTTAAGTGGAGTCTGATTTATTTTTCAGGTGTAAATGGAAAGTTTGGAATGATGAGTAATTTTGATGCCAGTATTCATTTGTCTCAATTTTACCATGAATCTAAAAACTTATCATAGATGATGATGATTTCTTAAGTGTTTTGGAAACACTTGAATATTAAACTGTTTGACTAAAAGACAGTTCTTTACATCAGTCAACATATTAGTAAGTCGACCTTTGGTGAACTTCTCTGTGTCAGACATTTTAGTAGCCAGGTGCAGAGGGACGGTGGTAATCCAAGCAGCAGCAGTTTGTTGACTAAAGTCTGTGGTTCAGTTGTATTAAATGCAGAGCTGAAGTCCAGGAAAAGCAGCCTGTAGGTGTCTCTACTCTCTAGGTAAGTGGGAGCAGAGTGGACGACAGATGAAATGACATCCTCTACAGACCTGTTCTTCTTGTATGCATACTGGTCTGGGTTCACATTGATGTCCACCCTCTCCTTAATGTGGCCATGACCACGCGTTCAAAACTTTTCATAACTATTGGAGTGAGGGCCACCGGTCGATAGTCACTCTTTCTCCTGACTGCTGCACACTTGGACTCTGGGATGATGGAAGCTGTTTACAGGGACACCGTCTCCACAGCCTGGAAGAGAGAGACGTTAAAGATCTCACACCTTAGTGAGCTGGCCTGCACAGTCCAACAGAAACCTCCCAGGAATGTTGTCTGGTCCTGCTGGTTTGCGGAGGTTGACACATTGCAGAGACGTCCTCATCTTGTTTCCAGACACTCTGAGTCTGGAACAGGTAGTGGGATCAGCAGGTTCAAAGTGGGCATAGAAGGTGTTTAGGGCCTCTAGACTTTCACCAAACATCTTTTCAGAGCATTAAATCAGCAGGAGTCTTTTCTAGGTGACTCCTGATCTGATGGGAGTGTTGTGAACAGGGAGTGAGCAGGGTGTGATACGAGGGTGAGTGTCCACACAAGTCCATGACCAACTCCAACGTCTTGTTGATGTTTAGATCCAGGGGTACCTGCAGCTGTAGCAGGTTGAGCTATAATCCACAAACAGGGCCCTGACGTAGGAGCTGGGCTGGTCCAGGTGCTGGAGCACATGGCGGAGGCTGAGGTTGATGGCGTTGTCCACAGAGTGATTTGCTCTGTAGGTTGTCACAACCCAGCTCATGGGCCGTGACAAAAAGCACAAATACTCAGAAACATAACGTTCAAGAAGTTTAGAATAAACAAGGATAAATAATAAGATGGAAAGAGTTCCACATACTGTAGGTGGGGTGTGGATGTCAGTGTTTATCAGTGTGTCTGGTGATGGGTGAATGTCCTCGTGTAGAATGTTAAGTGTTGGATGGAGTAAAATAATTAAGAATCAGGACAAAGCCAACCAAAAAAAAACATGGCGCCCTCAGGATGGAACCAAAGACAGAGAGAGAGAGAGATGGGAGCTGACAGCCAGGTCTTAAACAAGCCGCCCACTGGGAGACTGGCCAGGTGCTCCCTAACTATGCTCCGCCCACCAGCCAGGTACCTGGCAGATAAAAAAACACCAGAACAGGCCCTGCCAGGCAGGAGGCCGTCACACCCCCCTACATGAGAACAGGGTTCAAAATTAAATCTCACGTTGCATTACCACATTACATTAATACCAGGACAAATATTCTTCAAGAAAAGTAACCTGATGCTTGTCATCCACCAGACCCCTCCCCCCTCAGCAACCTGGAGCCAGTAAGAAGTGATTTAAGAGGAAAAAGAGAGATGACATGGATGAGACAAACCGTTTAAGGTGAAGTCAGTTACACACAGGCTAGACTAGTACGGGCTCTGGACAGTTCATCTGCCGCTACATTTTCTGGACCCCTGAACCGAATATCTAGCCAGTATGACTGATGTAGGCAACTCTTTGTGCTGCTGAAATACAACCCACTGGCACCGACATATCGGCAACATTAACTGCAACGAGAGAAACGTTCCTGACCAGCAGACAAAACACCCGTCTCAATCAACTCTGCCTTCAAAATACTTTCCATGTTACCCTTCAGCTAATTATGGGGGATATCCACTTGACATTGCCATGTTCAGCTGTTGTTCCTGACTGCATCTGTCCATCAACTCCTCCGATGGAGCATTAAACTCAACCGTCTCTGCCATTACACAAAAAACAAATCAGATATTGGCATTCACAACCAATCCAAGAGACCAAAGCGAGCGCCAACACGGTGCCAACACACAACAAGTGGGCAAACCCCTCCATCTAATCTACCTGCGCTGATCTTACCCGACTCAACTCACCCCTAGTCTTCTGAACTGTGAGGGGTCCAGGAGGGGGTCGGTGATTGGTGTGAGGAAGGAGTCTCTCAAAGCTCTTCATGACCACAGATGGTCTGTAGTCATTCAGTCCTTCTTTGGAACTAGGATGATGGTGGATGCTCTGAAACAGGATGGCACAACATTCAGAGATGGACTGGTTGAAGATGTGTGAAAACACTGGTGACAGTTGAACCCGTAGTATCAGCTCCAACAGTTACTGCAGAGTTGTCCTTGTTGTTGGTGATCTGGTCTAATCCCTGGCACGTCCTCTGTGGGTTGTTATGTGTCAAATTGTCCTCATCGTAGCTTTGTTAGGTTCCTCAGGTTCTCCCTTGTCTTGTTGTCCTGGTCAGCCAACGTAAAGATGAGGTGGTCAGATTTCAGAAGAGTTTCTATTTTACTTGTCATCCAGGGTTTTTGATTGGGATGAATCTGAATGTGTTTGTCAGCAGTGAACATATCTGTTCAGTATTTAATATAAGAACCAGTGGTCTCTGTGTGTGTCTCCAACATCTGATGTTCAAACATGTCCATCAGTTGAGAGAGAACTTTCACACATAGTTTATGTATTTTATTGGTGGTTTGGACTTTTTCCTGATGGAGTGTCAGCTGGGATGAGGAGCAGTGAGAGATGGTTTGACAAGTCTAGGTGAGGGAGGGGTACAGCTCTGTGTGCATGCTGTCATATGAAGAAAGGTCCTTTATTACAAAAGACAAACAAATTAAAAGTGAGTGGACCGAGGCCAAAGTAACAAACAAAATGATCCAACCTAGAAATATTTTCACTCTGTCTCTGTCTCTTTATTTCTACCATGAGACCAACTCAACATCATTATTCTTCAGCTTCTCGTGTTTTTCATGTTTCAACACATTAAAGTTTTTTCTTCAAGCCAAATACTTTGTCTCTGTTCTTTCTTCAACAACATGATCATCATCTTGTTTTTTAATATTTCCTGAATGCATCTCATCACAGTCACATTTAATCTTTTGATCTAATTCATCAACTACAGGTAAACATCAGGGTTTATCACTTTTCAGCTACTGTCTGAGGATCATTGTCTCAGTGCAGGAAATCAATGAATTATATGTGTGTATTAAATATGTTTTCACAATCATTTTAACCAGCTATAAAAATACTTTAATTCTAGTAAATGTAATTATAAGTCATGTAGGATTCATTTGTAATTTGAGGGAATTTGATAACTTTGAGTTTTTCTCTATAAATTTAACTTTTCATCCTTTAATAGTGACTCAAACATTTTGACTCTTTCAGGTTTTATTTCACTACAATGATGAAATTATGTGATGAACTGAAAGTTGATCTGAACTAATTGTCTGTTAGAGACTAATAATGAGTTGGACTACAGACATCTGCTACTATCCATGATAACGCACACTGAACATTAATCAATAGATGTGTTTTAGATGTTTTTCTTTTTAAATGTCACAGTTAAATATGATGATGTATAAAGTTTTTAACCAACGTCTGGTTTGTGTGTTCAGTGAACTGTATCAGTCTCTGCAGTAGCTTCCAGCTGCAACAGTCACTTCAGTTTCTGTTTAGTCTGAGGGAGGTTTTTGTACGACGCTTTTTCACTGTGTGAACACATACTGACTGTTGATGCTATGAACACTCTGACAGTAATAAACTGCTGAATCTTCAGTCTGGACTCCACGGATGGTCAGAGTGAAGTCAGAGTTTGATCCACTGCCTGAAAAACGACCTGGAATCCCTGATGCTCTACTGTTAGCACCATAAATGAGAAGTTTAGGAACTCCTCCATCTCTCTGTTGGTACCAGGATAATGCAATATCAGCATAAACATCCTGACTGGTTCTACAGTTGATGGTGACGGTTCCTCCCAGACCAGACCTCACTGATCCAGACTGAGTCACTGTGACCTGGCCTCTGGACTCTGAGGATACAGAGACAAAAACATAAAGCAGCTTGATGGTTTTGTGGGCTTCATTTCAGAGGGACGGATGTTGATAGAGGAGAGGAGTTTGATTCTCTGGACTTTACCTGTGAAGCAGCAGCAGAGGAGAGTCCAGATGAGGATGCAGATCAAAGTCATGTTTTTGATGAGGAGGATTTCTGTGGCTTCTGTTGTTATGAAGGACAGCTGTCAGTCATCCAGTCTTCAACTCTCAGGACTATAAACTCTCCCAGAGCACTGGAGCATGGTGCTGCTGATGCAAAGTCACTCTCTATGGAAATGCTCTGACTCTTTATTAAAATGAGTCAATGATGATGTTTTAAATCAACATCTATAAGTAAATTATATCTAACACAGTTTATTATCATGTGGTGCTGATATTTTCCCTCGAAGATAAATCTGAAATTATGTTTCATGTTACTATTAACCAGGATTTTACAAAGAGACTGATTTATTTTTCATTCCATGGTGTTTTTTTAGTCAACTAAATATAAGTTGTTTTATTGAGTCAACTTAAAACCACTGAAAGGTTTTCATGATGTACTATGTTGATGCTAGAGTTCCAGTGGAAGGATTTGACTTCGACAATAACCAGACTGTGATGTCTGGATGACTGGGACAGAACATCTCCTGAACTGCAGCTCTTGAGGCTTGTTCCTGGTCTGCAGTGGTCAGTTCTAGGGATTTCCGATATTGACTTTTTGCCGATATCTGATAGCCGATTTTATCCAAATTCTTAATTTCCAATTCCGATATCACCCAATATGGTATACTGATATATGTGGGCATTTTTTTCCCCCACCCAGACTAATTTAAGCAGCAAGCAACCTGCCACACTAGCTACACTGTGTTGTTGCTTTGGCTCCGGGTGTGGTTTGATAAGGTCATCAATCGCGCGCCGGTAAATGTCTCAGGACCCCACAAGCAGCAGCAGCAGCAGCAGAATCCGGGCATTATGTTATCTGTTTTCATTATCGGTTGTAAAACTGATAATGATATGAACAGATATTACAAAAATAGGCTAATATCGGCCGATATTATCGGTTGGCTGATATTATCAGACATCCCTAGTCAGTACCTTTCAAAAGTGGTCAGAGGAAAGAGAAGAACATATGTGGTTTAGACCATAGTATCAGCTCCAACAGTTACTGCAGAGTTGTCCGTGTTGTTGGTGATCTGGTCTAATCCATGCCACGTCCTCTGTTGGTTGTTGTGTGTCAAATTGTCCTCATCATAGCTGTGTTAGGTTACTCAGGTTTTCCCTTGTCTTGTTGTCCTGGTCAACCAACGTTAAGATGAGGTTGTGAGGTATCAAAAGAGTTTATATTGTACTTGTAACCCACAGTTTTTGATTGGGATGAATCTGAATCAGTTTGTCAGCAGTTTCTCTCCTCAATATTTAATATAAGAACCAGTGGTTTCTCTCTCTCTCTCTTTCTGTGTCTCCAAGATCTGAACATGTCCATCAGCTGTGAGAGAACTTCCACACATAGTTTATGTATTTTATTGGTGGTTTGGACTTTTTCCTAATGGAGTGTCAGCTGAGATGAGGAGCAGTGGGAGATTGTCTGACAGGTCTAGGTGAGGGAGGGGTACAGCTCTGTATGCATGCTTCATGTTAGTATACACATGGTCTACAGTGTTCTTCCCTCGAGGAACATTAATCCTGTTGTACAAACCAAGGAAGCACAGTCTTCATTCACTCATCTACACAATAGAAAGCTCCACGTTCTCTACAGAAAGGACTTTGTGGAGATCTTGTTTCTTCATCTTTGTCTCAAAGCTCCAATAATGAAGTTTGATTGCTGTGTGTGTAGATGTAGTTTGAGTTCATCACTCATGATGACATTGAGCTTTAACTGATTCTGAGTCTAAGAGAATATTTTCTGTCATTGTGTAAAGATTGAGACGTTTTCTGATGCTGTTCTTTGTCTTCATGTTCCCGTATGAAGCTGAGGTCAGAGGTCATGACTGATCTTAGACTCGGGAACAGTTTAACTTTAGCTCCTTTAGAGTCCAGTCACATAAGGACCTGGAACTGATCTGAATGGATGGAAAGAAGCTCTGATGGAGAAAGTAATCTGATTACTACCAAGATCATGTTCAGTTTGTTAACTTATTGTGATACATGTTCAAATTAACTCATGTTGTGAGGACATTAATTCAATAATGGAGAAGCTTCATGTTAAAATGAATAAATATGATGATGAGTGTGTTAACAATCAATGTAAAGTCATCTCTTGTGTTCAGTGAACTGTATCAGTCTCTGCAGTAGCTTCCAGCTGCAGCAGTCACTTCAGTTTCTGTTCAGTCTGACTGAGGGAGGTTTTTGTATGACGCTTTTTCACTGTGTGAACACATTCTGACTGTTGATGAGATGAAGACTCTGACAGTAATAAACTGCTGCATCTTCAGTCTGGACTCCACTGATGGTCAGAGTGAAGTCAGAGTTTAATCCACTGCCTGAAAAACGTTCTGGAATCCCTGATGCTCTAGTGTTAGCATAGTAAATGAGAAGTTTAGGAACTCCTCCATCTCTCTGTTGGTACCAGTGTAAACGGTGGTAGTTGTGGTGGTAACATAAAAATTTATTTTTCAGGTGTTTCTGTAAATGGAAAGTTTGGAATGATGATGCCATTATTCATTTGTCTCAATTTTACCATGAATCTAAAAACTTATCATAGATGATGATGATTTCTTAAGTGTTTTGGAAACACTTGAATATTAAACTGTTTGACTGAAGGAAAGTTCTTTAAATCAGTCAACATATTAGTGAGTCGACCTTTAGTGAACTTCTCTGTGTCAGACATTCCAGTAGCCAGGTGCAGAGGGA
This sequence comes from Mugil cephalus, assembly GCF_022458985.1. Lineage (NCBI taxonomy): Eukaryota > Metazoa > Chordata > Actinopteri > Mugiliformes > Mugilidae > Mugil > Mugil cephalus. The sequence continues at coordinate 24,686,382 of NC_061783.1, read as the reverse complement.
CGGTGGTAATCCAAGCAGCAGCAGTTTGTTGACTAAAGTCTGTGGCTCAGTTGTATTAAATGCAGAGCTGAAGTCCAGGAAAAGCAGCCTGTAGGTGTCTCTACCCTCCAGGTGAGTGAGAGCAGAGTGGACGACAGATGAAATTAAATCCTCTACAGACTTGTTCTTCCTGTATGCATACTGGTCTGGGTCCACATTGATGTCCACCCTCTCCTTAATGTGGCCATGACCACGCATTCAAATCTTTCATAACTATTGGAGTGAGGGCCACCGGTCGATAGTCACTCATTCTCCTGACTGCTGCACAGTTGGACTCTGGGATGATGGAAGCTGTTTACAGGGACAACGTCTCCACAGCCTGGAAGAGAGAGACGTTAAAGATCTCACACCTTAGTGAGCTGGTCTGCACAGTCCAACAGAAACCTCCCAGGGATGTTGTCTGGTCCTGCTGGTTTGCGGAGGTTGACACATTGCAGAGACATCCTCATCTTGTTTCCAGACACTCTGAGTGGCAGCTCATCCTCCAGGACTGTGAGTCTGGAACAGGTAGTGGGATCAGCTGGTTCAAAGTGGGCATAGAAGGTGTTTAGGGCCTCTAGACTTTCACCAAACATCTTTTCAGAGCATTAAATCAGCAGCAGGAGTCTTTTCTAGGTGACTCCTGATCTGATGGGAGTGTTGTGAACAGGGAGTGAGCAGGGCGAGATCCTTCTTGACCTCTACCTGGATCTGACACGATGAAGAACACACACAGGCTCCTGTTGGAGGCCGGGAGACGACTGGATGTTCTCACGATGTGTTCCAGTCTGTTCTTTGTGTGAGCAGAGGATGTGATGTAGGAGGACACTTTCGATGGTGGCTCTGTAGAACTAGGCACGAACGTTGGGGGAGACATTCATCTTGTGGAGCAGCCTGAGGAAAAAACATCCTCTGATGAGACCGCTTGGATGAGTGTGTCTCCCATTTCAGGTCCCTGGTGATGGTGGTGCCCAGAAACCTGTACTGCAGTGTTGATGAGAAGTGGGGGGTGTGAGGGTGAGTGTCCACAGAAGTCCATGACCAACTCCACCGTCTTGTTGATGTTTAGATCCAGGGGTACCTGCAGCTGTAGCAGGTTGGTGTGCAGGCGATCTGGGAGGATGGTGTTGGAGGCCGAGCTATAATCCACAAACAGGGCCCTGATGTAGGAGCTGGGCTGGTCCAGGTGCTGGAGCACATGGTGGAGGCTGAGGCGTTGTCCACAGAGTGATTTGCTCTGTAGGTTGTCACGACCTGGCTCATGGGCCGTGACAAAAAGCACAAATACACAGGAACATAACGTTCAAGAAGTTTATAACAAACGAGGATAAATAATAAGAAGGAAAGCGTACCACATACTGTAGGTGGGGTGTGGATGTCAGTGTTTATCAGTGTGTCTGGTGATGGGTGAATGTCCTCGTGTAGAATGTTAAGTGTTGGATGGAGTAAAATAATTAAGAATCAGGACAAAGCCAACCAAACAAAACATGGCGCCCTGAGGATGGAACCAAAGACAGAGAGAGAGAGATGGGAGCTGACAGCCAGGTCTTAAATAAGCCGCCCACTGGGAGACTGGCCAGGTGCTCCCTAACTATGCTCCGCCCACCAGCCAGGTACCTGGCAGATAAAAACACACCAGAACAGGCCCTGCCAGGCAGGAGGCCGTCACACCCCCCTACATGAGAACAGGGTTCAAAATTAAATCTCACGTTGCATTACCACATTACATTAATACCAGGACAAATATTTTTCAAGAAAACTAACCTGATGCTTGTCATCCACCAGACCCCTCCCCCCTCAGCAACCTGGAGCCAGTAAGAAGTGATTTAGGAGGAAAAGAGAGATGACATGTATGAGACAAACCGTTTAAGGTGAAGTCAGTTACACACAGGCTACACTAGTACGGGAATCTGGACAGTTCATCTGCTGCTACATTTTCTGGACCCCTGAACCGAATATCTAGCCAGTATGACTGATGTAGGCAACTCTTTGTGCTGTTGAAATACAAACCACTGGCACAGATATATCGGCAACATTAGCTGCAACAAGAGGACGTTCCTGACCGGCACACAAAACACCCGTCTCAATCAACTCTGCCTTCAAAATACTTTCCATGTTACCCTTCAGCTGATTATGAGGGATATCCACTTGACAATGCCATGCCATGTTCAGCTGTTGTTCCTGACTGCATCTGTCCATCAACTCCCCCGATGGAGCATTAAACTTAACCATCTCTGCCATTATGCAAAAAACAAATCAGATACTGGCATTCACAACCAATCCAAGAGCCCAAAGCGAGCACCAACACGGTGCCAACACACAACGAGTGGGCAAACCCTTCCATCTAATCTACCTGCCCAGATCTTACCCGACTCAAATCACCCCTAGTCTTCTGAGCTGTGAGGGGTCCAGGAGGGGGTCGGTGATTGGTGTGAGGAAGGAGTCTCTCAAAGCTCTTCATGACCACAGATGATCTGTAGTCATTCAGTCCTTTTTTGGAACTAGGATGATGGTGGATGCTCTGAAACAGGATGGCACAACATTCAGAGATGGACTGGTTGAAGATGTGTGAAAACACTGGTGACAGTTTAAACCGTAGTATCAGCTCCAACAGTTACTGCAGAGTTGTCCTTGTTGTTGGTGATCTGGTCTAATCCCTGGCACGTCCTCTGTGGGTTGTTATGTGTCAAATTGTCCTCATCGTAGCTTTGTTAGGTTCCTCAAGTTCTCCCTCGTCTTGTTGTCCTGGTCAGCCAACGTAAAGATGAGATGGTCAGATCTCAGAAGAGTTTCTATTTTACTTGTCATCCAGGGTTGTTGATTGGGATGAATCTGAATGTGTTTGTCAGCAGTGAACAAATCTGTTCAGTATTTAATATAAGAACCAGTGGTCTGTGTGTGTGTCTCCAACATCTGATGTTCAAACATGTCCATTAGGTGAGAGAGAACTTTCACACATAGTTTATGTATTTTATTGGTGGTTTGGACTTTTTCCTGATGGAGTGTCAGCTGGGATGAGGAGCAGTGAGAGATGGTTTGACAAGTCTAGGTGAGGGAGGGGTATAGCTCTGTGTGCATGCTGTCATATGAAGAAAGGTCCTTTATTTACAAAAGACAAACAAATTAAAAGTGATTGGATGATAAGTTCAGAGTGGACCGAGGCCAAAGTGACAAACAAAATGATCCAACCTAGAAATATTTTCACTCTGTCTCTGTCTCTTTATTTCTACCATGAGACCAACTCAACATAATTATTCTTCAGCTTCTAATATTTTTCATGTTTTAAGACAATAACGTTGTTTTTTCTTCAAGTCAAATACTTTGTCTCTGTTCTTTCTTCAACAACATAATCACCATCTTGTTTTTTAATATTTCCATCACAGTCACATTTAATCTTTAGATCTAATTCATCAAATACAGGTAAACATCAGGTTTTATCACTTTGCAGCTACTGTCTGAGGATCAGTGTCTCAGTTCAGGAAATTAATGAATTTTATGTGTGTATTAAATATGTTTTCACAATCATTTTTAACCAGCTAAAATATACTTTAATTCTAGTAAATGTAATAATAAATCTGTGGTGGGTGGAGCTCCACCTCCCTTCTCTGCCTGTTGGGCCACACCCCCTCCAATCAGTGATTCCCAACAGGTGAGACTAGCACCTCCTGGTTCTATTTAAATGTAGCTGCAGGCAGTGGTAGGTTTTTGCCTCACGCTCTCCCGACCCTGCATCTGTTCCATGAATGACGATGTCTAGTCAAAGTATGCTCTTTGTCTTTCTGTCAAACATACTTCTGGCACATGCTCTTAGTTTCTTCCCTTGCATCTGTATAGGTGAGAGACTGAGCACTAAAGGGGACTAGTCACCGCGCTCCCTCCCCCGTCTGTGCAGTGCTCGTCATGTGTGGATGTGTGACTGTATAATGTTCAACTCCAGGAACGGAGAAGTGATGTGGGCTCCTGCTGCTGTAGCTGAGCTCTAGTCACTGCTGCTTTTGCCCCTTTTTCAAAATATATTTTGTGTACTTATGGTTACCTTGGTTCATCTAGTGTTTTCATTATAAATTGTGTTAAGGGAGCTTTGTTTTCTCCCCAGTCCAGTTAGTCGGTTTAGTGTTTTCGTTTCTTGGTTTCTTTGTTTTTTGAGTTAATTCTGTTCTGGGGTTCTGTCAGTGCCAGTACATGTGGGCTGGTCATAGGTGTGCAGGTGGTGGCTCACTGGGTGGAGGGTTTCCTCATTTCAGTTTTATTTGCATGTTTTATGTTATAATTTGTGTCTTTTGCTTTGCAGTGTGTGTGACCCCCCTTCGGATAGCTGCTGGTGGTGGCCCCTCTCCCCTTCACTCCCCCACCCCTGTAGGCCTCTGTGACAGTCACCTTGTGCTGGTAAACACTTCAGTGTAGTGACATTCTAGCATGTAGAGATATTTTTGTGATACAGCCTTATTTTTAAGCCCAGTCCTCCTCCTATTTAACTGATGTCAGATTTACTTGTAAATAAAAATTAAATTGTTCACAACTAGAAATTCACCTCTGCTCCTTTTCTCCTTGAAACATAAGAACCTGTATTCAGTGTTTCATTCTCTGGGTGAAAGTCCCAGAGTGGCGTTGTGGCATGGTCAGGGGTGTACAGCTGACCCGGTTACAAGTCATTTGGGTTTTAGTTTTAATTTGAGAGCATTTAATAACTTTCAGTTTTCCTCTATAAATTTAATTTTTCATTCTTTAACAGTGACTCAAACATTCTGACTCTTTCAGGTTTTATTTCACTACAATGATGAAGTTATGTGATAAACTGAAAGTTGATCTGAACTAATTGTCTATTAGAGACAAATAATGAGTTGGACTACAGACATCTGCTACTATCCATGATAACACACACTGAACATTAATCAATAGATGTGTTTTAGATGTTTTTCTTTTTAAATGTCACGGTTAAATATGATGATGTATGAAGTTTTTAACCAACGTCTGGTTTGTGTGTTCAGTGAACTGTATCAGTCTCTGCAGTAGCTTCCAGCTGCAGCAGTCACTTCAGTTTCTGTTCAGTCTGACTGAGGGAGGTTTTTGTATGACGCTTTTTCACTGTGTGAACACATCCTGACTGTTGATGTAGTGATAACTCTGACAGTAATAAACTGCTGCATCTTCAGTCTGGACTCCACTGATGGTCAGAGTGAAGTCAGAGTTTGATCCACTGCCTGAAAAACGATCTGGAATCCCTGATGCTCTATTGTTAGCATAAGTAATGAGAAGTTTAGGAACTCCTCCATCTCTCTGTTGGTACCAGTGTAAAGGATTGGAGCTAAAAACATTCTGACTGGTTCTACAGCTGATGGTGACGGTTCCTCCCAGACCAGACCTCAATGATCCAGGCTGAGTCACTGTGACCTGGCCTCTGGACTCTGAGGATACAGAGACAAAAACATAAAGCAGCTTGATGGTTTTGTGGGCTTCATTTCAGAGGGACGGATGTTGATAGAGGAGAGGAGTTTGATTCTCTGGACTTTACCTGTGAAGCAGCAGCAGAGGAGAGTCCAGATGAGGACGCAGATCAAAGTCATGTTTTTGATGAGGAGGATTTCTGTGGCTTCTGTTGTCATGAAGGACAGCTGTCAGTCATCCAGTCTTCAACTCTCAGGACTATAAACTCTCCCAGAGCAGTGGAGCATGGTGCTGCTGATGCAAAGTCACTCTCTATGGAAATACTCTGAGTGACTCCAACAGGGACTTGGATCACTCTGATCATGATGTTGATCAATGGATCAATCACTTCATTCTTGGACTGATCAGGAACTTGTTGAAAGATTTTACAATTTCCCTTTAATATATATTCTTTTAAAATATCTCTCGTTCTCCGTTAATTTTTGTATCAGTTTTTTTTTTAGATCAGTCAGTTATTAGTATTGATCTGTAGTTATATTAACATGTTATACATTTGGGTTTTAGTTGTTTGAACAAATAAAATGTCTTTCACATGCATGTTCTAATATTACCAGTTCTATCAGCATTTCTGTCACAAAATTCAATGAAAGTCAATGTGACATTTTAAAAGTAATTTAACATGAAATTAACTGTAAATAAAAGTCTAAATTCAGTCATGTTGTTGCTCTGTGTTATTTCCAGTTTTCACAATGATCCAAACATTGAATCATTGAGTTGAGTAAGTTTGTTTCAGAGTCAGAGAGCCGTGTCTCTCTACAGTCAGAGGTTTTTGTACGGCGCCTCAATGAGTTTGTATCACTGTGGTGGACGTTCGGTGGAGGAACCAGACTGGAAGTTAACTGTAAGTACATTTGACTCATTTAATAACCTCAATCTAGATTTATTGTCATTTATTTCATAACTGTAGATGTTACTGAAACATTTATTCTGCTCGTTGTTATTTAATTTAATTGCGAGGTTGTGTAATGAGTGACTTTATGTCTTCAAACTCAAATCTGCTGCACTTCAACATTTTGTCTCCAAAGAAATTTAATTTTAATGTTATTTTGTTTTTAATTTTCTAAACTAAAGATTCCTCTGTGAAGAAAATCTCCTCCAATCTTTTTAAAGTTCAGACCAAACAGCTGACAAAACATTTCTCCTCCGTTTTGCTGGATCTTTCTCAAAGTTGTTCACGTTTGTCACATTTTGTAGATCCCACTCTGTTCAAAGCTCACTGTTCTATTTAAACAGCATGATGTCTGAGTTGGATTCATTGGAGGAGTTTTAATGTGGAATTCAGTGGTTGACAATGTTCATGTTGAAGAAGCAAAGCAAACACACACCATCTATGTCTTTTCTGTTAGAAACTGTTAAGATCCTGTAAAAGAAGAGAAACGTGACATTTTTCACATCGAGTCAAATGTGTTGAAAGAGTCAAAGTGAGAATTAGTAGTTTGTAGATGAAACATGAAGACACCAGAGGAACAAAATGCCTCTTTCTTAGTTTCCTCTTTAGTCCTGAAACCTGTCTGTTGCCGTGGTTCAGCAGTGTTGCCTGTCTGTTGCCACGGTTACCGAGCTGAGAGAGGGAAGTGAAAGACTGAAGAGCAGCTTCACCCAAACTCCCAGTTTGTCTGAGTTTTCTGTGTCTCTGTCTCTGCAGTGGGTAGAGTCCCCCCCTCCCTGACGGTGCTGCCTCCCTCCGTGGAGGAGCTGCAGCAGGGGAAGGCCACGCTCATGTGCCTGGCCAACAAGGGCTTCCCCTCAGACTGGAGTCTGTCCTGGAAGGTGGACGGCAGCAGCAGCATCAGCAACGGGGAGCAGAGCAGGAGCCCCGGGGTGCTGCAGAAGGACGGCCACTACAGCTGGAGCAGCACCCTGAGGCTCCCTGCAGACCAGTGGAGGAAGGTGGTCTCTGTGACCTGTGAGGCCAGCCAGGGCTCCCAGACTCCGCTCTCAGAGACACTGAGGAGAGACCAGTGTTCCCAGTCCTGACCTGACTCACTGGGACTCTCACACTGCTTTCACACTCTCTCTGCTCTCTGGCTTTTCTCTGTCTCTTTATTTCTACCATGAGACCAACTCAACATCATTATTCTTCAGCTTCTCGTGTTTTTCATGTTTCAACACAATAAAGTTTGTTCTTCAAGTCAAATACTTTGTCTCTGTTCTTTCTTCAACAACATGATCATCATCTTGTTTTTTAATAATTCCTGAATGCATCTCATCACAGTCACATTTGATCTTTAGATCTAATTCATCAACTACAGGTAAACATCAGGTTTTATCACTTTGCAGCTACTGTCTGAGGATCAGTGTCTCAGTTCAGGAAACCAATGAATTATATGTTTGTATTAAATATGTTTTCAAAATCATTTTTAACCAGTTAAAATATATTTTAATTCTAATGAATTTAATAACAAATCATTTAGGGGTTTTTTGTAATTTGAGGGAATTATAACTTTGAGTTTTTCTCTATAAATTCAGCTTTTCATTCTTCAATAGTGACTGAAACATTCTGACTCTTTCAGGTTTTATTTCACTACAATAATGAAGTTATGTGATAAACTGAAAGTTGATCTGAACTAATTGTCTATTAGAGACTAATAATGAGTTGGACTACAGACATCTGCTACTATCCATGATAACACACACTGAACATTAATCAATAGATGTGTTTTAGATGTTTTTCTTTTTAAATGTCACAGTTAAATATGATGATGTATGAAGTTTTTAACCAACGTCTGGTTTGTGTGTTCAGTGAACTGTATCAGTCTCTGCAGTAGCTTCCAGCTGCAACAGTCACTTCAGTTTCTGTTCAGTCTGACTGAGGGAGGTTTTTGTACGACGCTTTTTCACTGTGTGAACACACGCTGACTGTTGATGCTATGAAGACTCTGACAGTAATAAACTGCTGCATCTTCAGTCTGGACTCCACTGATGGTCAGAGTGAAGTCAGTGTAATATCCACTGCCTGAAAAACGATCTGGAATCCCTGATGCTCTACTGTTAGCATCATAGATGAGAAGTTTAGGAACTCCTCCATCTCTCTCTTGGTACCAGGCTAAATAGTTGCCATTATAAACCCCCTGACTGGTTCTACAGTTGATGGTGACAGTTCCTCCCAGACCAGACCTCACTGATCCAGGCTGAGTCACTGTGACCTGGCCTCTGGACTCTGAGGATACAGAGACAAAAACATAAAGCAGCTTGATGGTTTTGTGGGCTTCATTTCAGAGGGACGGATGTTGATAGAGGAGAGGAGTTTGATTCTCTGGACTTTACCTGTGAAGCAGCAGCAGAGGAGAGTCCAGATGAGGACGCAGATCAAAGTCATGTTTTTGATGAGGAGGATTTCTGTGGCTTCTGTTGTCATGAAGGACAGCTGTCAGTCATCCAGTCTTCAACTCTCAGGACTATAAACTCTCCCAGAGCACTGGAGCATGGTGCTGCTGATGCAAACTCACTCTCTATGGAAATGCTCTGACTCTTTTCTCATGTATTTTTCCATTTGTTAGATCAAGTAGAATGTGAATGTTTTTGGCGGGAAAATGTTTAATTTTTGTCCTCTTACATGAGTCAGCATTCAGGTCCAACTCTTAATTTCCCTATTTTCTTTTATTTAGAAGCAATAATTATTGTCCTGTTATTTATTGAATATCATATTTTATTCATTCACATTGCTTTGGTAATTATGGTTTGGTTTATTGCTAATGTGGCCACTGACAGTGTATGCAGTTCCTCTGTCAAAGGTTGAGAACCTTTAAAGGATGATTAATTGATCAATCAGGAGATGATGGTGTCCCACGCTGCTGAAGCATCATGGCCTTGTATGGGAAAGTCTTACTGGAGCCCCCATTGAGCAGTCTGACAGAGGAGTTTAAGTGTTCTGAGGCTAGACTGGAGATGACTCTCATTCAGTTGAAAGATCCTGTAGTTAAGTGTGTAACATCCATGGCTAAAACAGGGAGGAAGTGGAATCCAAAAGATGCAGTACAGGAAATCCAGGCTGCTCTCGGGCTCAGGGATATCACAGCTCATGTACAGTAGGGGTGTGGAGGCCTGGGGCTGTGTGCAGGGGGACATCTCTGGAGCAAGGCATCAGTAGCAGAAAAGAGAAAGATGTTAGTGGAGGAGATTCATAGGCAAGAGGAAGCTAAGCTAGGACAGTGGGTGAACTGGGAGAGTTTAGAGAAAAGGAAGTTGAGGTGGAGAGAGCTGTGGAGCATGGCGGCTAGCAGGATTAGATTCATGAAAGGGACTATTTATGATGTGCTGCCATCTCCCCAGAATCTAAACTAGTGGTTAGGGGAGTGTTCTAGTGTATGTACACTTAGCCACATTTTGACAGGTTGCAGGGTTAGTCTCTCCCAAGAGAAATATACCTGGCTTCACAACCAGGTTCTGAAATGCTCTGCAACTGCATTTAAGGAAAAACTGGTAGAGGTAAATTCCTTCTCTGATAGAAATAAGAAGAGACATTTTATGATTGTACTGGAGGGAAACAAGACCAGACTGGTGAGGATCAGGCATAGCACAGGTCAGCTAATGGTAGGCGGAGCCAGGAGAGCTGATGGCCAACTTAAACGAACAGCTGATTGTCGCAGCACAGATAGTGAGCACCAGCACGGACCTGCTGTTGTGGTCAGAAGTAGAGAAGGTAGTGTATTTTATTGAACTTACTGTCCTGTGGGAAGACAGAGTTGAGGAGGCTAATGAGCTAAAGACAGCTAGATATGCAGAGATGGCAGCAGAAGCTGAGCTGCGAGGGTGGAGGGCCCGTGTGCAGCTGGTGGAGGTGGGTTGCTGTGGATTTGTGCCAAAATCCACCATTTGTGGTCTCCTGTGTGACTTAGGCATTCGTAGGAGAGCACAGAGGTTGGCAGTAAACAACATGTCCCTGGCAGCAGAGCGAGCAAGTGAGTGACTGTGGCTGAGGAGGAAACATGCTAGACTACTGCTATTGGCTAGCCTAGTTAGATGGTGTCTTCTTGTTGGTTGCTAGTTGGTAGCTGACTGCTAGCCTGCCAGTTGGTTTTCAGGTGGACTGGACTTCTAAATGAGGTTTGCCTCAGATCTTGGCACAAGTGATTGTAACATCTCATCCTGTGTAATGATGAATATTCATTCACATTACTGTCAGAGGTTCTTGTTCTGCTGATCTCAGGTCTGCTGGAACTCTATGCTAAACATTGATAATCAGATCAGTCCTAAACTTTGGATTGACCCTCTCTCTATATACCACATAAACCACTTAAAAACATGAAGACCCAAACTTCTGTCTCACTCTGTGAATCAAGACCAGTCAACTTCAGTCTTTCTATGATTCTTCATGGCAGTGACATTAGGAGACATGGCAGCAATATTCACTGTTACACTGATGATACTCAAATCTACGTTGTTGTCTCCATGGATTATTTAGACCTACTGATGTCTTCCACAGGTGCCTTTGAGACACTTATGAGTTTAATTAATACAAATCTTATCTCGAACAAAGCACAACACCAAACTCTGTCCTTGTGAACAGAGGGATTAAATCACTCATTTCAATACAGCCAGACCAGTACTGCTGCACAAAGTGACCTCTCTCACTTTTCATGCTCTCCTCTATCTTTAGTGTAAAATGCTAACAGGTTTGATTAATCACTACTCAGAGAAGAGAGGACAAAACAAATAGAAAACACATAAATTATACAGATTCTCATAGAATTCGTTGAATTTTAGGCATTAATGTTTAAATAGTGAAAAGTAGTAAGTAGTAAGTGACTCAGAAACATTGAAGCTGAGTTCTGTAATTCATCATTAAGACGCTTCAATAACTTTCTACAAAGACTCAAGTTGCTCTAAAACACAGCAAAGATAGTTCTGATGGAAAAGACCCAGAGAGATCGTAGTTCTACACTTTTAGCTTCTCTTCAGTGACTCAGTGTAAAATTCACTAGAACATAAAATCCTCCTCCTTATATATAAGACTGTTAAAGGCCAAGCTCCATGGTGTCTTGAGGACCTCCTAGAAGCACCTGACCCCAGTAAGACACTTCTGTCTCATTGTTCTTCCTCCAGTTTGATGAAGTAGCATGGGAAGTAGAGCATTCAGCTACAAGGCTGCTCTCCTGTGGAAACTGACACGATATTAACTTTAGAACCTTTTTCTCTTCATGAGATTGGATTTGGAACATTTTCTGTGATCCTGTCTACTTTTCTTTGTGATTCCTGCTTTTATTTTGAAAGCTTCTTCCTTGGTGTTTTCTTGTCCTGCTTCACGTCCTGTCTGTGTTTTCCCTCTGATTAAACGATTCTTTCTCCTTGTGTGTTCCTCCCTCATTAGTCTCACCTGGGTCTCGTTAGTCTTAGTGTGTATATATCGTCCTGTCTTTCTCTTTGTCCTGTTGTCTGTTGAGTCCTTCTCTTCTTCTGTTCCTTCATCTGTTCATCTTTCCTTGTGTTTCTGTTCAGCTCCTCCCAGGTGCTTCTTCTCTGACTTTTTCTCTTGTTTTTGCTTTCTTGGATTAGCCTACCTCACTCTGCAGCACCTTTTCTTTCCTCAGATATGAGCGTTGATGGAACTTAAATGATCTGATCCAGTCCTTAGTGTCTGTGCATGTCCTGGGTCTGGGTTCTATCTCCTTGATCCACATCATAACAGAACCAGTTCCCAGTTTATGATCAGGAGACAGACTCTCTCTACTATGAAGGCTTGGACTTAGAACTTTATATTTTGATGGAGCTGATAGTCAGGACTGTCTCAGGTGACCCTGATTCATCCATTAGCTATGCTGTTAAAGGCCGAGGATACTAGGAGACTTCCCATGATGCACTGAGCATCTATCTTCTACTCTCCTCTCTCCATGCTTTCAATCCTCTACTATAAAATGTCATAAATGATGAGTTTTTCTACCCAATGTCATCTTATTACTCACTCTGGAGGATTCAGATTGTGATTTGTATAAAAGGTTTTATTATTGGTGCTTAATGAATAAAATATAATAAAACGGAGTAAAGTATTTCATCAGTTCTGTGTTGGTGTGTTCAGTGAACTGTATCAGTCTCTGCAGTAGCTTCCAGCTGCAACAGTCACTTCAGTTTCTGTTCAGTCTGAGTGAGGGAGGTTTTTGTACGACACTTTTTCACTGTGTGCGTGGCCACTGTCCGTTGATGTTATGAAGACTCTGACAGTAATAAACTGCTGCATCTTCAGTCTGGACTCCACTGATGGTCAGAGTGAAGTCAGAGTTTGATCCACTGCCTGAAAAAAGATCTGGAATCCCTGATTCTCTACTGTTAGCAAAATAAATGAGAAGTTTAGGAACTCCTCCATCTCTCTGTTGGTACCAGTGTAAATAGCTGCCAACAAAAACATCCTGACTGGTTCTACAGCTGATGGTGACGGTTCCTCCCAGACCAGACCTCACTGATCCAGGCTGAGTCACTGTGACCTGGCCTCTGGACTCTGAGGATACAGAGACAAAAACATAAAGCAGCTTGATGGTTTTGTGGGCTTCATTTCAGAGGGACGGATGTTGATAGAGGAGAGGAGTTTGATTCTCTGGACTTTACCTGTGAAGCAGCAGCAGAGGAGAGTCCAGATGAGGACGCAGATCAAAGTCATGTTTTTGATGAGGAGGATTTCTGTGGCTTCTGTTGTCATGAAGGACAGCTGTCAGTCATCCAGTCTTCAACTCTCAGGACTATAAACTCTTCCAGAGCACTGGAGCATGGTGCTGCTGATGCAAAGTCACTCTCTATGGAAATGCTCTGACTCTTTATTAAAATGAGTCAGTGATGATATTTTTGAACAGTAGCCATTAATAACATCTAACACAGTTCATTATCATGTGTTGTTCATAATTTTCTTTTAAGACAAATTTGAAATGATGTTTCATGTTACTATTGACCAGATTTTTAAACAGAGGCTGATTTATTTTTCATTTCAAGGTGTTTCTGCAGATGGAGGAACCATAAAGTTTGTCACTATGCTGATGATGCAGCAGTTTTTTGTTATATTTTATCATTACATGCTTCAATCTGAAGTCTTTCTAATCTAGTCTAGTCTTTTTTCCAGTACTACGGTGGAGCTGATGATGGAAGCAGGAAAAATGTTCTTGTGACAGGATTTGACTTTGACAAGAACCAGACTGTGATGTCTGGATGACTGGGTCAGAACATCTCCTGAACTGTATCTCTTGAGGCTTGTTCCTGGTCTGCAGTGTTCAGTACCTCTCAACAGTGGTCCAAGGAAACACAAGAACTTATTTGGTTTAAACCGTAGTATCAGCTCCAACAGTTACTGCAGAGTTGTCCTTGTTGTTGGTGATCTGGTCTAATCCCTGGCACGTCCTCTGTGGACAAATTGTCTTCATCGTAGCTTTGTTAGGTTCCTCAGGTTCTCCCTCGTCTTGTTGTCCTGGTCAGCCAACGTGAAGATGAGGTGGTCAGATCTCAGAAGAGTTTCTATTTTATTTGTCATCCAGGGTTTTTGATTGGGATGAATCTGAATGTGTTTGTCAGCAGTGAACATATCTGTTCAGTATTTGATATAAGAACCAGTGGTCTCTGTGTGTGTCTCCAACATCTGATGTTCCTTCAAAATGATCCAACCTAGAAATCTTTTCACTCTCATTCTGTCTCTTTATTTCTACCATGAGACCAACTCAACATTATTCTTCAGCCTCTAATATTTTCATGTTTCAAGACAATGAAGTTTTTTTTCAAGTCAAATACTTTGTCTCTGTTCTATCTTCAACAACATAATCATCATCTTGTTTTTTAATATTTCCTGAATGCATCTCATCACAGTCACATTTAATCTTTAGATCTAATTCATCAACTACAGGTAAACATCAGGTTTCATCACTTTGCAGCTACTGTCTGAGGATCAGTGTCTCAGTTCAGGAAACTAATGAATTATATGTGTGTGTTAAATATATTTTCACAATAATTTTTAACCAGTTAAAATATACTTTAATTCTAATGAATTTAATAACAAATCATTGAAGTTTTTTTTTTTTTTTTTTTTTTTTTTTTTTTTTTTTTTTTTTTGTAATTTGAGGGAATTATAACTTTGGGTTTTTCTCAATAAATTTTACTTTTCATCCTTCAATAGTGACTCAAACATTCTGACTCTTTCAGGTTTTATTTCACTACTATGATGAAGTTATGTGATAAACTGAAAGTTGATCTGAACTAATTGTCTATTAGAGACTAATAATGAGTTGGACTACAGACATCTGCTACTATCCATGATAACACACACTGAACATTAATCAACAGATGTGTTTTAGATGTTTTTCTTTTTAAATGTCACAGTTAAATATGATGATGTATGAAGTTTTTAACCAACGTCTGTTTTGTGTGTTCAGTGAACTGTATCAGTCTCTGCAGTAGCTTCCAGCTGCAACAGTCACTTCAGTTTCTGTTCAGTCTGACTGAGGGAGGTTTTTGTACGACGCTTTTTCACTGTGTGAACACCTCCTGACTGTTGATGTAGTGGTAACTCTGACAGTAATAAACTGCTGCATCTTCAGTCTGGACTCCACTGATGGTCAGAGTGAAGTCAGAGTTTGATCCACTGCCTGAAAAACGATCTGGAATCCCTGATGCTCTATTGTTAGCATAAGAAATGAGAAGTTTAGGAACTCCTCCATCTCTCTGTTGGTACCAGTGTAAAGGATTGGAGCTAAAAACATTCTGACTGGTTCTACAGCTGATGGTGACGGTTCCTCCCAGACCAGACCTCACTGATCCAGGCTGAGTCACTGTGACCTGGCCTCTGGACTCTGAGGATACAGAGACAAAAACATAAAGCAGCTTGATGGTTTTGTGGGCTTCATTTCAGAGGGACAGATGTTGATAGAGGAGAGGAGTTTGATTCTCTGGACTTTACCTGTGAAGCAGCAGCAGAGGAGAGTCCAGATGAGGATGCAGATCAAAGTCATGTTTTTGATGAGGAGGATTTCTGTGGCTTCTGTTGTCATGAAGGACAGCTGTCAGTCATCCAGTCTTCAACTCTCAGGACTATAAACTCTCCCAGAGCACTGGAGCATGGTGCTGCTGATGCAAAGTCACTCTCTATGGAAATGCTCTGACTCTTTTCTCTCCGTTTGTTAGATCAAATAGAATGTGAATGTTTTTGGCGGGAAAATGTTTAATTTTTGTCCTCTTACATTAGTCAGCATTCAGGTCCAACTCTTAATTTCCCTATTTTCTTTTATTTAGAAGCAATAATTATTGTCCTGTTATTTATTGAATATCATATTTTATTCATTCACATTGCTTTGGTAATTATGGTTTGGTTTATTGCTAATGTGGCCACTGACAGTGTATGCAGTTCCTCTATCAATGGTTGAGAACCTTTAAAGGATGATTAATTGATCAATCAGGAGATGATGGTGTCCCACGGTGCTTAAGCATCACCACCTTGTATAGGAAAGTCATACTGGAGCCCCCAGTGACTAGTCTGACAGAGGAGTTTAAGTGTGCTGAGGCTAGACTGGAGATGGCTCTCATTCAGTCGAAAGATCCAGTAGTTAAGTGTGTAGCATCCATGGCTAAAACAGGGAGGAAGTGGAATCCAAAAGATGCAGTACAGGAAGTCCAGGCTGTTCTCAGGCTTAGGGATATTACAGGTCATGTAGAGTAGGGTTGTGGAGGTCTGGGGCTGTGTGCAGGGGAACCTCTGTGGAGCAAGGCATCAGTAGCAGAAAAGAGAAAGATGTTAGTGGAGGAGATTCATAGGCAATAGGAAGCAGTGAGATGTACTCAGGCGGTGTCTTGGCACAAGTGATTGTAACATCTCATCCTGTGTAATGATGAATATTCATTCACATTACTTTCAGAGGTTCTTGTCCTGCTGATCTCAGGTCTGCTGGAACTCTATGCTAAACATTGATAATCAGATCAGTCCTAAACTTTGGATTGACCCTCTCCCTATATACCACATAAACCACTTAAAAACATGAAGACCCAAACTTCTGTCTCACTCTGTGAATCAGAACCAGTCAACTTCAGTCTTTCTATGATTCTTCATGGCAATGACATTAGGAGACATGTCAGCAATATTCACTGTTACACTGATGATACTCAGCTCTACGTTGTTGTCTCCATAGATGATTCAGACCTACTGATGTCTTCCACAGGTGCCTTTGAGACATTTATGAGTTGAATTAATACAAATCTTAACTCCAAAATAGCACAACACCAAACTCTGTCCTTGTGAACAGAGCGATTAAATCACTGATCTCAATACAGTCAGACCAGTACTGCTACACAAAGTGACCTCTCTCAGTTTTCATGCTCTCCTCTATCTTTAGGTAAAAAAATGCTAACAGGTTTGATTAATCACTACTCAGAGAAGAGAGGACAAAACATGTAGAAAACACATCAATTATACAGATTCTCATAGAATTCGTTGAATTTTAGGCATTAATGTTTAAATAGTGAAAAGTAGTAAGTAGTAAGTGACTCAGAAACATTGAAGCTGAGTTCTGTAATTCATTATTATTAAGACGCTTCAATAACTTTCTACAAAGACTCAAGTTGCTCTAAAACACAGCAAAGAGAGTTCTGATGGAAAAGACCCAGAGAGATCGTAGTTCTACACTTTTAGCTTCTCTTCAGTGACTCAGTGTAAAATCCACTAGAACATAAAACCCTCCTCCTTATATACAAGACTGTTAAAGGCCAAGCTCCATGGTGTCTTGAGGACCTCCTAGAACCATCGGACCCAAGTAAGACACTTCTCTCTAATTGTTCTTCCTCCAGTTTCATAAAGTAGAATGGGAGGTAGAGCATTCAGCTAAAAGGCTGCTCTCCTGTGGAAACTGTCATGATATTAAGTTTAGGACCTTTTTCTCTTCATGAGATTGGATTTGGAACATTTTCTGTGACCCTGTCAGCTTTTCTTTGTGATTCCTGCTTTTATTTTGAAAGCTTCTTCCTTGGTTTTTTCTTGTCCTGCTTCACTTCCTGTCTGTGTTTACCCTCTGATTAAATGATTTTTTCTCCTTGTGTGTTCCTCCCTCATTAGACTCACCTGGGTCTCGTTAGTCTTAGTGTGTATATATAGTCCTGTCTTTCTCTTTGTCCTGTCGTCTGTTGAGTCCTCCTCTTCTTCTGTTCCTTCATCTGTTCATGTTTCCTTGTGTTTCTGTTCAGCTCCTCCCACATGCTTCTTCTCTGACGTTTCTCTACTTTTTGCTTTCTTGGATTAGCCTACCTCACTCTGCAGCACATTTTGTTTCCTCAGATATGAGCCTTGATGGAAGTTAAATGATCTGATCCAGTCCTTAGTGTCTATGCATGTCCTGGGTTCACTCTCTATGGAAATGCTCTGACTCTTTATTAAAATGAGTCAGTGATGATATTTTATGTCATTATCTATCAATAAATAATATATACATATAGTGATTCTTTCGTATTGCTCATATTTTCAAATACTATATGAGATCAAGATAAATTTTAATGTTATGTTACTTTCAGTGTGTTTCATGTGTTTCTGATAGATGAGCCTTATATCACATCTCTGACTACAAATTTATTCCTCTGGCTTCAAGACAAAACATCTGCTCCGTACATTTTGCAGATAATTAAATGATAATATTCACACTAATCATTGAACCTATCTTCCTTATTGTCTGTTATTTAATGAATTCATGGGTTAATGCACCAAACCACTTCATTCAAATCTGTGTTGTGCTGAGAGTCAGTTACAGTAAATGGCTGCTGTGATGTGTTAATTGTTACATGAACTGAATATTTTACAACTATTAATCACAGTATATTACACTGAATGTTGGGCTGGGCTGGTTCATCTCAAGGTTTTTCTGAACATGGAAACCCTGAAAACTTCAATATACAGATGATGCAGCTCTTTATTATACATCAGCTCCTTTGACCAAAACAGGTTAATTTGAAGATTTAGATTTTTACTGGAAACAACTACATGTAGAAAGATAATATATTTCAAGTCTTCGTGAAACCACAGATATTTTATCAACTGAAGATTCTTTGTGTCATTGATGTGAAATTAAAAGTGTATCAGAGTTAACACCCTCCATGATAACTGCTGGTGGAGATCAGCACTGGAAATATGGAAAGACATTGTGTTAATTCTTAGTGATATTAATGATTATTGATCACAGAGATGTATGATGATGGTCTGTGACTTTACTTTTCTTTCTTCAGGATGTAGGTCATGAAGCTGAGATCCAGCATGAAGCTGAGGTTAAAGGTCATCACCAAGCTTTCTCCTCAACTGTCATAATTAAATATGATGTATAAAAGAGGAGAGAGAGTTTGAAAGTCTGCTTTAACTTTGGATCTGATTAATAACTCACTGATGGGAAAATAACCCCTGTTATCTGTTATCTCGGACATACAAACTTCTAGCATCCAGTGACACATCAATATCAATCCCCAGAGACAAGTGGACCAGAGACATAAATAGTCTACCAACAGACACTAACTGGCAAAAAATATGCAATCTCACACCTTCCATGACATGTAACTCTATTAATACAGCATAAAGTCCTTCATAGAACCCAGATTACCTCCCATAAACTTTAGTGCATGAGCCTCAGTCAAAGCAATACCTGTTCACTTTGCTTAGCCTCAATAGACAACTACACCCACACCCTCTGGTACTGCCCACACATTCAACACTTCTGGTCAGAGGTCATGAGCAGGTTATGTGAGATGCTTAGTCTCAACATCCTCATATGCCCAACCATTTCACTTCTTGGTGATCTCTCCACGTGACATATAAACCATTTTTATTAAAAAAAAAAAGTTTAATTTGGTAGGAAGTGTAGGAAATGCAATCTTAATCTTTCTCTCCATCAGCAGGACTAATGCCCGCAGTAGCGCAGGGAGTGGACCTGTAACATATGAGAGCAAGCAGAGGATGTTTCTGCTTTAGAATCTTCTTTGCAATTTACTCCTCTCTCTGCGTGTCCATTCCCTTGGGGATGGTATGGACTTGAGGTAACGTGTTGAAAGTCAAACTCTCTAGCGAACTCTTGGAACTACAAACATACGAACTGGTGTCCATTGTCTGAAATTACCTGGTCTGGGCAGGCAAAACATGTGAAAAGAGTCTTTAACTTTAGCACCACCTGTGAGGCAGAGGTTGTCAGCATGTGGAGCATTTCAAGAAACCTAGAAAAGTAGTCTGACACTACTAGGTAAGAGTGCTTGTTGTGGTCGCACAGGTCGACAGCAAGTCTTTTCCAGGGTCTGTCCAGTAGAGGGGTTGAGATGAGGGGCTCCTTACGCTGTGCGTGTTTCATCTCATGGCAGACATGACAAGCCTCTACTTTCTGCTGGTCCTTTTTATTTATCAATGGTATTAAGGGCTTGTGGTCAGTGACCAACTTAAAGTTCTCAAGGCCAACAAGGTACTTTTCAAACCTTTCACATGCCCAAACGCTTGCCAGACACTCTTTTTCTGTTGGGGCATAGCTGGTTTCTGCCTCAGACAGACGGAGTGAGCAATAGGCAACCAGTCTCCAGCCCCCGTCATGTTGCTGGAGCAGCACACCGCCAACGCAATAGCGGCTGGTGTCTGCCAAAACAGCCGTAGGTCGATTCACGTCGTAGAATTTCAGTACAGGGGACGTAGACAAGATGTCTTTGACACGCTGGAAGGCCTCCTGTTGGGGCTGGTCCCACGTCCATGCATACTTTGATCTCAAAAGTTCATACAACGGCTGGGCCAGAGTTGACAGATGGGGAATATATTTCCCCAGGTACATGAACATCCTGAGGACACGTTTTGAATCCTGGATGTTCTGTGGTTGAGGTAGCTGAGGATTGCTGTTCCTTTGTCAGGGTCAGGCTTTACTCCTGACTTGTCAATCACCTGGCCCAGGAAGTGAAGCTGGTTCTGTCTGAACACACACATTTGTCTCTATTCAACTTTAAGCCAGCCAACTCAGTTCTCTCTAGTACCTTGTTTAGGTGCTGGTCACGCTGTTCTGCAGTGTTGCCATACACGAGTATATCATCCATGTAGACAGCTACTCCCTCAAGACCACTGAGGGTCTCAGCCATAGCAGCCAAAACCCAGAGGCAGTGTAGGGTGATGTAAACATGGTGTTGCCACTCAGCTTTGCATTGATTTCCTCAGCAGTTGGAAGGACGTACCTCTCTCTCTTCACAGCCTCGTTTAACTGTTTCAAGTCCACACAGATGCATATTTTGCCATTTCGCCTTGCAGCTGACACCATGGGTGCACACCAATCCGTGGGCTCTGTCACTTATTCAATGACTCCGATCTCCTCCATACGCTGGATTTCCTCTGTTACTTTTTGCATGAGAGTTAAGGGGACCTTCATGCTGTGTGCACTGCATACGGATCAGCGTTCTTTTTTTAACTGTGTTTTAACAGGCTCTGTCTTGAGAGTCCTATGCTAACCAAAAGCATTGTGCACGTCCTCAATGTGCTTAACTATCACCATTTTACATGCTGTGTCTCTGCCTTACAGATTGTTTGCGGTCTGGCTATGTATGACATACAGCGGGAATGAGCAGAGCTTCTCTTTGAATTTTTGGAAATATGGTGTCTGTGTAACAGTCTCTGCCTCTGTCACCTCTCTGATTCACTGACTGTGGCACACTCTTTCCCAATGACCCACCTTTTGCATGTATTCCATGTATATTTTTTGATTCCGTCTGTTCCACACTTTCTTCTTTTTATTTTTCCACTTCTGTTTTCCTCAGTATGAGGATTTAGCGTGTACAATTCTCTCTACTGCCGCGCACGCCGCCCCCTGTTGGTGTACTTGCATAGTCACCTCCTGGACAGTTGGGGTAATGTAAGCTTTGCCTCTAACTGCAGTTTACGAGGCAGCTCTTTGTCATTTATGCCCACAACTATATGGCCTCTGACGTGCTCCTCTCTGTGTGTTCCAAAGTCGCAATGTTCTGACAGGTCATACAGAGCTCTGATAAAAGTTTCACGTTTCTCACCGGGCCGTTGTACTCTCTGATGAAAACAGGCATGTCATGGATTACATTCCTTTTGGTGGAGAAGTATTCATTCAAGCTCTCCGGGGGATTAAACTTCCTGAAGCCGTGTGTCTGTCACGAACTTCTGACACCATGTAAAGTAGTGTAATGTTCACATGAACTTTGAACTATAATAACGCTTTACTGGTGACTCTCAGAACAAGCACAATCAGACATGAGCACAAGCATACAGGTGTCAACTTAGCAGGTACACAGGAACAGCAACAAATCGAGCGGGAGGAGCAGTGTCAACTAGATGATTTACGGCAGCCTTTACGACAGCTGCCTCAGTTCACTGCTGCTGTAACCAGTATTAAAGGCTGTCCATTCCCATATAAGAGTCCTCATATGAGAGTGATCATTCTTAGTGATGTTAATGTTAATGAGTGAATGATAATTACAAATATTTTTTTTGTTGATCTGTGTCTTCAGTTTTACTGTTGGTTGGATTTAAGTGAGAAACTTATTTCTTCTCCAAGCTTTTCTCATTAACTGTCACAGTTTAATAGGATGTATAAAATAGGGAGAGAACTTTAACTTTGGATCTGATTAACAACTGACTGATGGAAGATGAAGGTTTTCTGAAGGTTGGTGGATTTAAAATCAGGTTTAAATAGAAATTGAGTGTCTGCTAAACATGATTAGTTATATGAATGTACTCAATATAAAACGTAATACTGACAGATGAAGTGTATGATGTGTATGAAGTTTTGAACCAACGTCTGGTTTGTGTGTTCAGTGAACTGTATCAGTCTCTGCAGTAGCTTCCAGCTGCAACAGTCACTTCAGTTTCTGTTCAGTCTGACTGAGGAAGGATTTTGTACGACGCTTTTTCACTGTGCGAACACCTCCTGACTGTTGATGTAGTGGTTACTCTGACAGTAATAAACTGCTGCATCTTCAGTCTGGACTCCACTGATGGTCAGAGTGAAGTCAGAGTTTGATCCACTGCCTGAAAAACGACCTGGAATCCCTGATGCTCGACTGTTAGCAAGATAAATGAGACGTTTAGGAACTCCTCCATCTCTCTGTTGGTACCAGGCTAAACGGTCACCACTATAAACCCTCTGACTGGTTCTACAGTTGATGGTGACGGTTCCTCCCAGACCAGAGGTCACTGATCCAGGCTGAGTCACTGTGACCTGGCCTCTGGACTCTGAGGATACAGAGACAAAAACATAAAGCAGCTTGATGGTTTTGTGGGCTTCATTTCAGAGGGACGGATGTTGATAGAGGAGAGGAGTTTGATTCTCTGGACTTTACCTGTGAAGCAGCAGCAGAGGAGAGTCCAGATGAGGACGCAGATCAAAGTCATGTTTTTGATGAGGAGGATTTCTGTGGCTTCTGTTGTCATGAAGGACAGCTGTCAGTCATCCAGTCTTCAACTCTCAGGACTATAAACTCTCCCAGAGCACTGGAGCATGGTGCTGCTGATGCAAAGTCACTCTCTATGGAAATGCTCTGACTCTCTTCTCATGTTTTTTTCCTTATGGATGAACGGGTAAAATGGAAAATGCTTGTTTTTAGATGAGTCAGCTTTCAGATCCAGCTCTTTATTTTCTCTCCTGTTATTTATTGAATAGCATATTTTACTGTCAGAGGTTCTTGGTCTGCTGGAACTCTGTGTTCATCAGTGATAATCACATCAGTCCTAAACTTTGGATTAACCCTCTCCTCACATAGAAGTTTGGTTCTTCATGTTTCTAAGTGGTTTATGTTCTGTCTCACTCTGTGAATCAGGACCAGTCAACTTCAGTCTTTCTATGATTCTTCATGTGACGTTGTGACTTACATGAACTCAACTTGTTCATTGTTGTCTCCACAGATGATGCAGACCTACTGATGTCTTCCATAAGTGTCTTTGAGACATTAATGAGTGGAGGACAATGAAATTCCTTCAGCTCAACCAGATTACAACAGATTTACTATCCATTCCCTCAAAACCCAAATATCGAAATAAAAAAAACCCCAGATTTCTCTCTAACTCTCTAAATATAAACTTTTTTTTTTAATGCTCAGTAAAAGGCTGATGCTTCTTTCAAGTTCATACAGTAAAAACCTTTTCATCCATTCACGAGATTCAAGAGAAAAGGGATTATTAATGACACAGCGGCAGTGGATTATAAATGTGTCATTAATAAATGATTCACTAAACGAAATCATGAATCAGACCAGAATAAATGTCTCAGCATTCGGGCTGTTGTCTGTAAAGGTGTGAACCAGTGCTGCCCTCTAGTGGTCGTGTGGTGTTACTGCTCATATGCAATAGATAGATAGATAGATAGATAGATAGATAGATAGTAAAAACAACATGCAATGTGTCGCTTGCTTGCAAACATCTTTATGTTTTCATGTCATTTACAGTTATTTACATCTTTCAAAACGTTTTCCTCTTTTTTCTCTTGTCTCTTAATGATGATTTCTGTCAAACCAGAACTGGTTTCGTGGGCTGCGGCTGCAGAAACATCCAAATAAAACAGCCTTGTGAATCATTAAAAATAAAAAATAACTAAGATTCTGTTTCATTAATCTGCTAATCAGGCTGTAGGCCAATAGTCGTTCCCGGATTTGAACTCGTATCAAATGGTTTTGGAAGGAAGGTGACAGGAAACATCACAGCCTCGTTTTGGTGCTGAATGAGACAACTTTATTAACATGTGTTATGTACGTATCATCCTCCCTGTGAAATCAGAAAACGTTCATTGGAGTTGAATTGAAAGGAGGCGTGTAACGTTTGGTTGGAGGTGTCCTCACTGCTGCCTCTTCTCCTCCTGTCCGTCCTTGTTGATGATGTTCTTGAGGAGCGTGAGCAGAGGCCTCTGGCTGCGCTCGTCCCAGCTCTTCATGAAGCCGCCGTAGCGTTTGCTGGCCGGCGGCCCGCTCCAGCGGAAGTGCTTCATCTTGTATGTGCCGTCCTTCTTCTCTTGGACGTCTTCTGGGAGCTGCTCCTGCTCCTGCTGCTGCTCCACCTCCTCCTCCTGCTCCTCCTCGTGCATCACCTTCTCCTCCTCCTCGCTGCCAAGCTGCCGCCTCCTCATGTCTCCGGGGAAAAGCTCGGCCGACTCCTCGTCCACGTCGTTGGTGGTGTAGATTTTGACTGGCCGGCGCTTTCGGCCCACGGGCTTCCCCCAGCGGAAGTGCTCCATGGAGTAGGAGCGTTTGGCCTGAGGCGAGGAGGAGGAGTGGGCGGAGGATGGAGGAGAAAGAGAAAGGAAGTCGAATGGAGGCTGGAGGTGGGCATCACCGGGGATCATGGGCGACTCGCTGGCGTCAGAGCGACACAGCTGGATGCACTCCTGCAGGACAGGAGAGAGGAGACGTTCATAACTGATGCATTCGTCCAAAGAACCGTCAGGATTCACGTCACAGCCACAGAATAAAGAAAACGGGTTATAGAGGGTCTACATCTGTAAAACAAGATCCTGCATTCAATTCATGAGTGTGACATGACAGAGGTTGGAGGTTAAAGGTGAAAGCATTTCACTCACTAGCCTGAAACTCAGTTCAGTTTTTCTACTTTGTTTTCAGACCTGCAGCTTCTCATTTCCATCTCTGTCAAGTGCATCTGTTAGAAAGTGGAAACTTCTTCCTGAATATCATTACATGACGTGTGCATGAACACGTATGACAACAGTGACTAACGGAGGCTGTACAGACTAGTAGTGACACTGAAATACCGATACTTACGATACCAGGCCTTTATGCTCTAAAATCGATTCTCAAATCAAAATATCGATACTTGCGCTACATCAGTCATTGGAGGTAATGTAGGAACACAGTGAAAAGTTACTAAACAACTGAGTTGTGAAACACAAACTCAGGTTAAACCACAACACAGGATACAAAGCATTTATGATGAGGACAGAAGAGGAGAGAACAGGGTCACAGTTAAGATGAAAGGTTTCGTTTTATAGTAGTTCTTAATAGTTAAACGATAATTTATGTTAATGGTCTTATTATTTAGTGTTTGAAACAACATTTCCACATATTTTGTGTGATTGTGTCTGGTTTGTCTGTTGTTGTATTATCTCGGCTAGATAGTAAATGAGGCCACTACCTGAATGTACTTCAGAGATTAAAATAAATAATAAATTACTCTGATGCCTTGTATTCTTTATGAAGCTGTGATTTGAAATAAACTACTTTTACTACTACATTAGGGTGGATTTACACAAAGTATCAGTATCGGATCGGTATCGGCGATACCAGCCTGAATTTTACTTGAACATCACTACAGACTAGTACAGATGATGTCCACTGGTCTCTGGTCACATGACAATAACAACATGGCCGCCTCCATGAAGACAGGTGAAATACTTCCACTAAAGGTAAAGCCCGTTCTACCGTGATATGTCAGTACTGAAATCCAACTAAAGTACCACTGCAATGCATCTAGAAAGACATGCTAATGCTAATGCTAATGCTAGCAGAGGAAGGGTCCAGATCCTCTGGACGTCAGTCGGTAACTATTTCACCAACAGAGAGAAGGAGGCTGCATAAAGTTAAAATACCTCCTCCTCTCTCCATCTACCACCGGGCTGGAGGTGGAGGACTAGCAGATGCTACTGATGCTACTGATGGTGCTGAGATGCTAATACAGGTTATACAAAAGAAACTGTCCCTCTAGGACATGAAAGAAATTACACTTCTTTTTCTTAAGAAATGCATGATCGTTCATTCCATGTTGTACCTTATTCTTCCACCAGAAACAGTGAATTCCTTGGTTACTTTCATAACCCCGGTTTCTCCGCCACATGAGTCTAGTTGCTCTAAACTCCTCCAGCTCTGGTAGTTTATCTACATACATGTAAATCTAATGACGACACGCCCATCAGTGTGTGTCGGTGTGTGCAGGTGTGTGCAGGTGTGTGTTTACCATCATGCCTCTCTCAGAGTTGACCGTCTGACAGGTGGGATGCTCCCAGCATTGATTGACAGCTCCCGTGACCACGCCCACCGCCGCCGCCACCACCACTAACCACACAGGACACATTCTCCTGAAATCTGCAAAAATAAAAGACCCATTCACCTCATTCTGTATTTTCAAACACCAGTAATCAGATGTGTGTATTTACCTTTTAGAAATGATATTTCAGATCATTTCTAAAAGGTAATAATGACCCTGGACATATTTGAACATGTTGTAAAACATCAAAGCAAGAGTTGAGTCTGTAAGTAACACATTTATTTAACAACAGGGACGCAGAGAAAATAGTGAATTATAAAAACTATAAGATGACAAACGACGACAGGACTTTTAAAAATACATATAAATAAAGTAACAAGAATCCTGGTTCATTCAGGATTTTAAACAGGAAAATATTTTACAGTTTCCACAAAAAATGTTTCAAAATATTAAACAAATCATATTTTCTTTTATCTAATATATATATTTATATTTTATTCAGAGTTGACACCAATCTGCCTTAAACTTTATGCAAAGACATTATAGTATAAAGTTGCTGTGTCCTTTGTTCTCGATTAAAATAAATAAATGACGGAATAAACGGCATATTTTTTATTTTATTTATCGTTTGCTTTGTTTTTTGTTTGTTTTTTCTGCTGCAAAAATACTGGTTCTCTAAAACGTTAATAAATAAATTATGATACAGATTTATTATTGTTGTTATTATTGTAATAATAATAATAATAATAATAATAATATAAAACTGCAGGACTGTCCCCTGCAAAGTTGTTTTATCCCAGGTTGTTCATGTTCTAATTAAAGTGTCTGAATGTTTCCCTGCTGCTCGTAACTTCACATTTTTTATCAGTTTTTATCATGTTCAGTATTTTGTATTTTGTAATCTTTCTGCATCATTAATATATTTTAGTTTCTTGCTTTTATCCAAGTTTTTTTTAGTTTTACTTTGATTTTTGCTCAAACGGTAAATTGATCTTAAACCTTTTATTATTGCGTTCTAATAAAAATGATCTATTCTAACATATATTCAAGGGAATATTTATTTTATTTCTTAGAGAACTTCAATGAAGACAAACATTTTTTTTCATAAATGGCCTGCGTCAGTTATTTTCTTTCATCTTTTCTTTTAATTCTACAATTAAAATTTTACCAGTTTTCTGTCTAATAAAGAAAAAACTTTATTAGTTTTCTAATAAATATTTGATGCTGTGTTTGAGTTATTTCTGTGCGTTCGCCTCTCTACGGTCGATGAAGTAACTAAAGTGCTGTATACTGCTCTGTCCTGTACGTAGCGGTCGACGTATTTATTTAATCACTGAAAGAATAAAAATAAAGACAAACTAAAATTTAAACTTTAAAATTTAAAGATTTAAAGCAAATATCGACATGGAAACAGATAAATGATGATAAATTACTCACCGCCGCCTTTTCCTTGTCTCTCCTTGATGTTTGACTTGTGGTTCAAACTGAAATGTTTGCCTCCACTTTTGTGCCTTTGAGCCACGGATTGATTTTATAGCCTGTTCGCCAAGGACACACACACACACACACACACACACACACACACTCACACACACACACACACACACACACACACACACACACACGTGGCCGATGACGTTATTACTTCCCCACGTCTCATTCATGTTTGTGAACACACACACTGCCATGTAAAGATGGACAATCAATTAAATGTCATCCTCCTCTTCCACCTGTCTGACACAAACACCTCCTCCTCCTCCTCCTCCTCCTCCTCCATCACCATCATCATCTTCATCTTCATCTTCACCTAAAGGCTGAACTTTCCATGAAAACAAAAGGAATGAAGGTTTTCATTAGGAGACTTCCTGAAAAAGCGCCGTGTCCGATTAGTGCAGCTGTGCAGTAAATGTCAGCAGATTAACAGCAGAGCGACATGTTGTCATGGAGGAAGAGTCAGAGTCTACAGTTACATGGACGCATGAACTCCCTCTAATGTCTGAGCTCCCGGCGTGACCAACCTGAACAAGAACAAGAACAAGAACAAGAAGAAGAAGAAGAAGAAGAAGAAGAAGAGTGTCTGCCTCAATCAGCCCAACTCATCTCAACACGTTGCATATTTGATTAAAATTATGGTTTTAGTTTGGAAAATGAACCTGAAAGTGATCAAAGTCAACTTTTGTTGGTGGTCAATAAAAAAACAAGAAAGAAAAAAAGTCCTTCCTTGCTTTGAGTTATTTATTTTTCTTGTCTAATGGAACAAACATGAGGTAAATATAAACCCATTAGAGGGCGACCGCGGCCTTGAACCTCCATCAGTCCATTACAGGGAGGAAGAAGAACACGGAGCTAATGGGCAACACAAGTCAGAGGGACATTATCGACACTGAGGCCACTTTGGGCTTCAATTAAACTCCATCTGTCCTTCTGGTTGTTTGTCTCCACAAGTTTGAAGACCTGGAACTAAACAGACGGATGAACTGAAGCTAAACGTGTTCATTCATCAACTGGACGTAGAGCCGAGGCTGAGGGCAATGTCCTAAGGTCCAACTACACCGGAGGACAAATTAAAGCTGGAGCACTTACATTTAGAAATGAACTGATTCATTTTGACTGAGCCAGTTTTGATACTGTTCATTTTCTATAAAATCTTGAACTTGAAAATGATAAATGTTGTGAAGACAAAATGTAATTTGAATAAAATGACTCCGTGTGTAAAATAAAATGATGTTTCATTTCTATGAAACATGTCTTTTAGGTTATTTAGTGTTTAGTTTGAAAAGTTTAAAACAAATAATTCCTGTGGCATCTGGAATCACAAATGGTCCTAAACATATGTTTAATCGGCAGGAGGCGCGTGAGGGGGTCCTGAAAATATGAGCTCCAAACAGTTTGAGAACCACTGGTCTAGACCCACTAATCGGTTCTAGGCTCCAGTCTCCAGGTGTGAATGGGGACAGACGTTAAGACTGGATGGTAAATAGATTTTATCTCAGGCCTCCTCCTGTGTTCAGAGACGGTTCTTTGAATGATCGGTTGAGGATTAAACGGGATCGTCTGTGTCTGAGATTGTTCCTTCGGAAACTTGCTTGACCTGGAACTGGTGCGACTGGTGTCAGAGTGATGTAACATCTTCTCAAAGAAACGTTTTGGATAAACAATAACCTGGTGGACTGAGAACCTTCAGACTATTTCTTGTTTAGTTATAGCTCAGATTTGTCATGACACTGAGTTTTGTATGTTGCATGCAGTGTTCAGTGACAGTCTTCCATGTCTGATGACCTTTGTCTGGATCTCTCTGCCCTGAGAGTGCAGCACCTTCTTCTTCCTGATGTTCAAGATGCATTAAAGATCTTCCGCTTATACACTTGTTAAATATGCCATAATTAAATGAATAAAAAGTCCAGGGGTGAAGAGGAACAAAACAACAAACAAGCTATCAAACAACACATTTAATGGTGTTACGGTAATGTGTCGCCCCATTAATCTCACTACTTGTAATCTATTACCTCAGCGGCCAATGGCTGCCAATCCCCTGAGAGGATTATCAGGTATAAGATGTCATACGCAACGCTGAACACAAACACACAGTCACCTGGCAGCCCTGATGCTTTTCCACTGAGCTGAAGGCAGCACTGTGACATGGCAGCAGGTAGGAAGAAATAAAAGGAAAGCAGTTTGATTTTAGCTCAGCTTTCCACAGGTTCACTTTGTGACATGGTTTTATTACTCACCGTTGCATCCATGACTTTTAATGTTTTTATTCTTCTCTGTCTTGGTGTTCTGGTCAATTTGGACACAGTCTCAAAGTCGTGTGGTTCATATGGGTTCATACTGATCAGTGTCCAGATACGTTGTGAAAGAGGCGGTAATGTCCCTTATGTTTGGTATCGGTTGTCATGATGCACTGAATGGGATAAGACTATCAACACACGTATTTTTGGTTGATATAAATTGATGAAAGATGAAAGTTGGACTCATTTTGTGAGGCGTAAAGTGACTTCCTGTAAAACTATCGAGCATCCATCTTTGATTTTGGTGCAGTTTGTGCTACTGTCCATGCTGGCAGTGCAGTGAACTGTGAAGTCATCGTATCAGATGCAGATATTGTGTACTACTCGTCCAGGCTGCTTTTAATTCTCTGAGGCAGCTTCATGCCCAGGACTCTGTTCTACAGGTACCAGTCAGAAGTATGGACACGGCTTCTGGTCTCTGCATGTTTGAGCTCAGTGTTCCAGTGCATTTGATAACACTGAGCCTTTAACGTGGAGTATGTTAACCTGGACATTAAGTTTACCAGTATACAGCAATTTTCTCTTATTGTCATGTGTATTTTGGAAGATTTGTCTGTACACGTTTATGTTGTTGTTTGAGTTGATGGATGCATAAGATTCCTTCTTTCTCTGTTTGAATGATTTAAACTGTATAATGTCTTGTAAGGCTGGACACGACAATGTGTATGACACTAAAATAAATTAATTATCCAACCGACCAACCAATCAGCCATGTTTGTAGTCCAGAGGATGACGGTGTCCATTGGTATAGATTGACTTCTCCTCCTTTGTCTTTTAGTCAGTTCATAACCTTCCATCTGCGCTTTGTTCCAGATCTCCAGCTACTCTCCCCCACGATGAATCAAGGCCTACAACCAGCGTCTAACCTTGAGCAAAGCCTGGACCTCTTAGTTCAGCTATGACGCTGGAGGCTGATGTTGGTTTACTAGTTGAAACCGATTCTACTGATGAAGCTACTGACCGTTCAGGATGGATTGGCAGCCCGTGTTACTGACGCTGGTCTTTCTGAGTGGCTGGTGTCTCCTTCCTGTCGCTGTGGCCTTAGATGAACGCCCAGATATTGGACACGATGAGGAGACGCCCCCCAACGCCCTCACCGAAACAAACGCAGATGATCTGGGCGTGGACGTCCGGACAAGAAGGGATGAATCGGAAATGCACATGGAAACAAACTGGGACGTACCAGACATGGACAAGGACAACTATGAGGACGCCGACTGGCATCCTCGCACATCGTTCCTGGAAACACACTCTGACCTGACCCCCGACGCCCCGCTGGTGATACGTAATGACAACACCGACGACGACGATGGCGGCCACCAGGCGTCCAACCGGACCGCTGGAGGGTCTCAGTGCGGAGAGTACAGCGGCCAGCTGACGGCTAACGGTCAGTGCAGGCTCACAGCGACGCTACCGCCCGTGGGAACGGCCCAGAAACGCTGCCCGGACATGTTCCGCTGCACGGACGACGTTTCCTTCTGGCTTCACGAGAACCGCAACAGGAACGAGCAGCTGGAGGAGCTGAAGGAGACGATGTCGGACCTGCAGGAGGAGCTGAGGAACCACCGGCATCGGGTCAAGAGCCTGGAGATGCAGGTGGACGGCCTTAAAGTAGAGCGAAAACATTTTGGGAATTCCACTTTGCACATTTTAAGACATGAACACATTTGTGAGACACGAGAAGTCAGAGGTAGCGGCTACAAAACAACATAAAATATGAGAGAATAAACAGGAAATATACTTTCTTTTATTATTTATATTCCTGCAGGTACAACACTACACCTTCCTTCTTCCTCCTCTTTGTGTACCTCTGTTTATCCCTCTGTCTGTCTTTATCTCTTTGTCTTGACACCCACTAAGTCCTCCTTAACCCTGAATGCTAACAGGATTAGCTGCAGGCCTTTTGGTCGGGGTCCTGCATCCGTCTGGGTTCCTCTGACCCACAGAGGATCCTTCCATGCTTTCATTAAACGACACGCTACACGTTTAGCCACTTTTACTTTCACGTGTACGAGGTTTGTTGATCCAAGTTTATTAGGACACAGAAGAGGCCATGTTAGCATCTATTCTTCTGTCCATCATCACATTAAGCCACGCCCACAGATGTTCTTATTGGCCCAGGAGAACAGAGTGAATGAGCTTCCTGGTGTCTTCTTCAGGGCGACGGAGGCGTTGGTTTGAACTCGAGCTCGGAGCAGAGGCTGCGCTCTCTGGAGCTTCGTCACTCGGAGGCCGACACGCTGCTGCACGTCCACGCCGCCCTGCTGTACGAGCTGCAGGCTCAGCTCCACAACCTGTCGGCCACCGTGCAGAGCATGAGCCATGACGTGGGCTGCACCGTCAGCGTGGTCAGGACCAGGCCGCCGCTCAGCATGAGGGACACCCTGCCTCCGGGTACAGGCCCGACGTGTCACGTGCATGTAGCTCCCAAACAAAATTAATTTCCACTTTATGAAGCTGTAAACCACCGGTCAGATACAAACTGTTTGCAGCGGCTCTGTGGTTCTTTGACTGTAGTGATAATCTGTCTACAGCAGAGGTGTCAAACATGAGGCCCGGGGGCCAAAATCAGCCCACTACAGGGTCCAATCTGGGACGCTGAAGATATTAGCTGAAAAATTTTGATGAGCTGTTGTGTTACTGGTCAGAAATAAACTCAGAGTCTGTTGAAGTGTTTGACCATCATCGCTCTGTCTCTGTCAGATGGGAAGTTGTCCTTCTGTCCATCAGACTGTGCGTCTCTGTATCACAACGGTGTGCGTCGCTCTGGAGTTTACACCATCGTCCTGTCTCCAGGCGTCTCCCTGCCGGTCTACTGCGACATGGACACCGAGGGTGGGACGCGCTCTTTATTCTGAACATTCTGACATCTTTGCACGTCCAGGAATTATAATGAACAGTTTTAGATTTTGTTACACACTGGTGACTTATTTTTGTTTTTTTATTATGTGCTTATCTGAATTATTTATGTGTACAATGAATAACCCTAGCGATAAGTAGCTCTGACTGACATCTAACCACGACTTGTCTCCGTGTGTCCTCCAGGTGGAGGCTGGACCGTGTTCCAGCGGCGACGCGACGGTTTGGTGAATTTCAACCGCGGCTGGTCCGAGTACCGCGACGGTTTCGGAGAACCACGAGGGGAACACTGGCTGGGGAACCAGTATCTCCACCTGCTGACCAACCAGGGCCACTGCAGCCTCCGCATAGACCTGCAGGACTGGAGCCACGTCCACGGACACGCCCTGTACCACAGCTTCAGGTAGGTGGACCGGCCTCCGGGAGGACGCTACCACCTGGACCTGTGCTATTTTACATCTCTACAGCTTTTCAGGCTTTTTTGCATTTTAAACGGCTGAAATTCCAGTTTTTAGTGAGAAGTGTAGGTGGTTGGTGCCTTGAGCCAGTACCTGGTTGGATTAACTCTCAGACCTGATTTTAAAATTGTTTCATTGTCACCATCAAAAATACCCAGATAATAGCATATGTTAATATTGTTTCCTACTTGTTGTTTTACATCAATCTTTTAATCCACTTCAGCACTAATCACAAATAGCAAACGTTTGATTATTCTCTCACTTTTAACCCTTTATATGCCAGTGTCTTTCATAGATTAGTCACTACAAAAAAAATAAATAAATACACTTTCAATTTATATGTTTGAAAATATTTTAATTTTCAAAAAAATGTGATGTCATCACAAACACCGGCATATAAAGTGGATTAAAAGGTTTTTAGGGTGTTTCTGAACAGGACACTTTTGTCCCTTAATGGTAACAACGGACCAGTTTAGGTCACACAGTGTAAAAATGGAGCATTATGGGATTTGAGTTTGATGTCATGGCGACTGGACCAGTAACACAACAGCTCATTACCTGGTAAATAACAACAGCTCCTAATGTTCCCATTTGCTTTCGTGCAAACAACCACAGCTGCATGTGATGAACCACCTTAAGTTTCTGAAGAGGTACAAGTGCAGTTTCTTATTTTATCAAAGATTTTCAGCTGATATCTTTAGTGTAATTTTTTTTGCAAATTCGTCCGACGGGCCCGAATGGACCCTCTGCAGGGCCGGATTTGGCCCCCGGGCCTTAAGCTTGACACCCCTGCTCCAGACCCTGAGACATGTCTAAGGAAACGTGTAGTTGGTTTAAGAGCCAAACGTTCTGGACGATGAGAAATGAAACATTAAACTCCTCCTCCTCCTCGTCCTCCAGGATAGATGATGAGGAGAACCACTTCCGTCTCCATGTGTCCGGCTTCAGTGGGACGGTGGAGGACTCCTTCGGGTGGTACCACGACCTCCAGGCCTTCAGTACCCCGGACACAGGAAACATCTGTGCCGAGATCAGCCACGCCGGCTGGTGGTTCCACCAGTGCTTCTACTCCAACCTCAACGGGGTCTACTACAAGGTACGGAGACACCGTCCCCCGGGGGACACGTCCAACAACACGTCTACTACAAGGTACAGAGACACCGTCCCCCGGGGGACACGTCCAACAACACGCCTACTACAAGGTACAGAGACACCGGGACGAATGGACGTTTTAGTTCATTTGTCCTGGTTGTTAAGCTCCTGTGTGTCCTCCTTGAGGACAGCAGGTGGCGGTAGAGGGCCGACCTTTATTTTTAATTTCTCATCCAGGCGGTGGGGGGTGGTGGTGGGTGGGTAGAAGGTCACCAGCCTCCACTTGATCCTGTTAATGTGAAGAGGGTCAGGGTCTCAGGGTCTCAGGGCCACCAGAGGGTCTAATCTGGACCAGAGGATGAATATGAAAAGAGCACAAATGACAAAGAAGACCTGAAATATTCATCCACCACCACTAACAGCCCTGTTTTCTTTCATTTATTACTTTATTAATTGTAATAAAACTCATTTACTTGTTCTCCTTTGCTCTAAAACTAATGGTACAAAACTAAGCACTTAAATAAAATTGTAAAAAAATTGAAAAATGTGCAACATAAATTAGACTTTCAGAATAATAAAAAAGAGAATTTAGAAAAAGGTCATATCCATCAGAATATCTGTTATATGATTATAGAGAAATATGTAGCTAAAATATCACTGATTGACCTTAAACGGGTAAAAAAAAATATTTTTTTTATATAATTTCTAAATTCAGATTCGTTAATCATATATTTAGACTTTAAACATTGGTCACAGTGAAGAGAAATAACACCATAGTTACTCTGTTCATAATAAACCATAAACATGAACATTTTTCTGGCAAAGCCTCAAAATGATCCACATTTTTATTCCTGGATGCAAAACTCTGGTAGTTTTATTGGTTCTTCAGAGAGAATATTTGGTTTGTGCCTCCTCCAGGGGGGGCGCTACTCCCTGAAAGCTCAGAACCTGCTGGGTCCGGACGGCAT
Source organism: Mugil cephalus (assembly GCF_022458985.1). Lineage (NCBI taxonomy): Eukaryota > Metazoa > Chordata > Actinopteri > Mugiliformes > Mugilidae > Mugil > Mugil cephalus. The sequence continues at coordinate 24,650,858 of NC_061783.1, read as the reverse complement.
CGTGTGGTTCACCTGGAAGGACTCGGACTTCTACTCCCTGAAGTCCGTCACCATGATGATACGACCACGAAGCTTCAGGCCACGACACTCGCCCTAGTGACGTCACAGAGCTGAGTGCATTAATCCGCCGCGGAAAATAGTCCCCGCCTCCAGAAACCAGCTGATGTAAGAAATAAACAGATGTTTTTGAGCCATTTACACAAATTTCTGGACTCATTCTAGAAAATATCGATTTTAATAACTAAATTTAATTATTGTTAGAATATTTATTTTGCATTCTGCTTATTATTTGCTACAACTGTGTAATAGTCTTAAATGTTGATATATTTGCATTTTCTAACATTTATTTTCCTTATTTTTATTTGAAATAAACCTCTCACTCATTCATTCATGGGGGTAGTTTGGTTCTGGATGCTCTCGCTGACTTTAAGAAGCACATGAAAACACTTCTGATCACACATTTATTCATTTATTTATTAGTTAGAACAGCTACAGGTATTAAGTGGAACATGTACAGGTCTTGTCAGATTCATCCGCCTCCTCCGTCCGACCCTGACCCGGTTCAGAGGTGTCAGCCGGTCCCCCTCCCTCTCAGTGGGGGGGGGGGGGTTTATGTGGGGCGCTCCCGGGGGCGGGTGACGTAGTCCCACCACAGAGGGGGGAGGTCGCCCTCCTTGCGGGCGGGAGGCAGGGCTTCGGTCTTGGGGCCTCCTGCCGGGGTCTCGGCCTCCAGCTGCGCCACCTGGAGACGAGCAGAGGACGGAGACGACTGGTCAGGACACAAATAAACTGGACCCTGTTCATTCAGGGTCTTTGTCTCTTTTTAAAGACTCTGAAGTTTCTATCACAAGAGTCAGAATCTCTCTGAGTGGTTTTAACACAGTAAAAAAATAACCAGTTGTGTTGGTTGAATCCTAAAATGACTTTGATCAATGGAACAGGTGTAAAAATAACTAGAGGATTTAAAAGGTTGAACACATTCATGGGAAAGAGAGAAACAAACATCGATGTGGGAACATGTGTTGGCATTTTTCTTCTGATTCAACCAGTTTAAAAGAAAACGTTCTGTGCTGATCCATCACTTCTGCTGTAAATGGATCATTCACTTTGTCTAATGAATCATCATCATATAAACAACTTGTGTTTTAAGCTGCATTTAAAGTTTCTCAGTGAACTATGTAGAATATTCCAGTTTCATAACATCGCAATGAAACACTGGATGTTAATGATGGTTCTGAGTTTGTAAGTTTGGGTCATTTTTCATTTTATTTTTGGTTCATTTGTGACCTCTGACCATCTTTTCTTTTTTCATTGTTCATCATTAATAATTGAGACAAATGTAAGAAGCATTTTATTCTCGCTGCTCTTTTCTAAAATGTTGGCTTTAAAATGCAGAGGTGACATTTATGCACAAACTCTGTCGTCCACTTTCATGTGAGGAACAAATAAATAATGAATAAGTAAAGCTGACTAATGATGATTAATTCTGTGCTGCACAATGACTGAGCTGTACCACGGACCATCATCGATCAATGTTTGTTGCTTTTAAATGTGCTTTATAAGTTAAATTATCTCAAAATCCCAGACACTAATTTCCAGACTTCTCAGTAAAATTTGGCTTTTAATAAATAGCTGCGCATCATGTAAATAAACTGCAGAATTAACCATTTGTTTTCATTATTCTGAATAAATATGTTTTAATTGTCCACGCTTGTGTAGGAACCCTGAAGTGGAGTTACAGCTCGTTCACAAAACACCTTTCAATGGAAACACGTATTTCTCATTTTCATTCGGAGGGAACCTTAACGGAAACACACTAAATCCCAACATGACGTGGATCTATCCAGAAACGACAGGTTGACAGCGTGGAGGTTAAACTGTGCTGCCACCTGGTGGATTTAACTAACAACTACAAAGTCTAACTTCATCTTTCCCTGAAGCTTCTGGAGTGGAGCTCATTCTTCCCAAGTGGGTTTGAATGCACCATCAACAAGTGATTTTTTTTTCTGAACGTTGATCTTGCTGTGAGAGTAAAGCATCACCTCTTTATCCCAGCTCTGCATCCTCAGCTTCTTCCACTGCTCCCTCTTGGCGAAGTAGTCGGGGTACATGGCCTTCTCCGAGGGGTGCCAGTGGTCCAGGACCCACTCCGAGACCTGACGGGGGCACGGAGACACTTTAATCTGCATCGTGATGCTCACGATACTCACGTCTTCACTTTTTTCTTCAGGGAACCACGTGATCATAAGGAGTCGGGGGTGTCGTGTCCACGGGGGCTCCGCCTCCTACCTTGTAGGTATCGTATCTCTCGTAGGACGTCCCCCCAGGAGAGTCGGGGAAGATGTAGGGCTGCGAGTGTTGGTTGGTCCAGAACTCCTCCTCTCCTGCTTTCAGCATCATGGTGGCCTTCACCATGTCCTTCTCGTGCTTGTTGTCATCGAAGCGAGCTCGCAGCAGGCAGGCGTAGAAGCGGTATTTGTCCCTGTGGTGGGGGGGGGGGACATAACACGGGGGGGGTCAAACACAGGAGAAAGAATCACGACGCACGATTCATCGGATCAGTTTTTGAGGCTACACGATTACACAACCGCAGAAAAGGCTTCGCTGCCGCCTGAATAAATGTTAACCTGTCAGGATGGTGAAAAAAAATAAATGTTATATCACGACACTTTGGATTCAGGTACGACGACGCTGAAGCATCAAGTTCTGCATCAGACAGAGGTTTTAGAGTTGGTGATGATACAGGTGGTGACGTACGTTCCAGTATTTATTGTTCACGCTTAGCAAAACAATGTGATGTTTTCTCAGGGTGATACAACACTGCTGCTCTGTTTTCAGTCTGATCTTCACAGGCAGCTTCAACTATCAACAAACTAACTATCAACTGATGCTGATGGAGGTCTGGGAGGAGGAGGAGACGGAGGAGACGGAGGACGTGTCCAGGTTTGATCAGATTTAGATGTTTAACGAACTGAACTCACTGAGTCTAGGGCAACAAAATAACCAACTAACAGACTAAGTCTCATTGGAACTCAAGTTTTTACTTTGCTTCTCACACAAATAACAAAAAATCCTTCAAATATTCAGTTTATTATCCAACACAGACAGAAAATAACTGGTCTGTGTCCTTGTTTTGATTTACTGGATGTGGATTTAAATAAATAAACCTCATGCTACTCATGTTTGGAGTAAACCAACTAATAAAACACTATTTATTTAGATGAAACCGTGACAGATTAATGTGCATGTTGAATGTTTGCAGATGTTATTTCTATCTGGATGTGTTTGCCTGGTTTTGACGCTAGCCGGCGCCACGTAAATATCTGCAGCGTTAATGAAATTCTGGCTAAAATGATAATTAAAATGAAACGACTTTAACTTCACATGTGCACCTTTATATTCCTGCTCAAGCGAGACGAGAGTGAACGATAAAACAATCGTATTTTATCTGTGAACCTGTGACTTGAAGAATGAGTGACCCGGCTAGCAGCGGCTAGCTGTTAGCTTAGCTCAGCTAACGTGGCTATTTCCTGTATTTTCACTGAAGTCACGCAGCGAGCGGACGAATAATGAGCTCTTACCTAAATATGCACCATGACTCCAGGTGTCTCAGCGACTTCTTGTAGAGACGCAACACTTTTTGCTGGTGGGTCAGATAGGCCGAGGCCATCTTGCTCCTGTCCCCTGTCACCTTCTATCAGAGCATGCGCAGAGGATTCTGGGACTTTGTGGCGTTAGGACGTCACTTACCGTAAACCACGAACACAACACGCACATGTATATTTTTAATGTTCGATTTTAAATCCTAAGGAGAAGTGTTTCAACCTCCTATTATTTATCAGTTTGACTCCACTTAGTGTTTAACGTCTCTAAATGTGTGGTTGAGAGCATTTTGCAATAATCCAGTGCATTATTATTGTTATTATTATTATTATTATTATTATTATTATGCTGCACATTATTACTGGTTTACACGTTTTTGCTGTTTGTTTCTAGACATTTTTCAACAGATTTTTAAGAATTTGTGCCTTAGGCATTGCTACTTCATTGGTAAAGAAATTCCTATCTATCTTTTTTATATCTTATTATAGTATATAATTTAATAATCTTTGGCTTCTTCCTTTTGAACATGCAAATGTGTTCATATTCATATCTATCTATTTTTTTTGCTTCATGTTTAATGACTTTTCCTAATTTAATGGAGACATAATATGTGTTATTATTCTTGATAATAGTTTTTCATACTAAATGTTAATGATGGAAAGAATATGAACTTAGAAATGAAGCCACTTAAACATTTCGCTCTCCAGTTTAAAGTGAATCAGTGAGATTTTCTGGCATAAAATTAGCATATTTCTCCATAGTCGTGTTTCCATGAACATTCACATTTTTTTATTTATTTGTTTTTTATTGCTGTATTTCATTTTATTTATTTTTGTAAATATGTGATCCCTGGAATTTCTGTTTCCAAGTCAGTTTGCTCATGCAGTCATGTTCACGTCCTCCACGGACAGTTTGAAACATTCTCTTATTTATTGTTGGCATAGTCATTTGGATATATTTTGCATTGTTCTATTTTGTTTTGTTATTTCTTACCTTTAAGTATCTTGTACTTGCAGGTCATGTAGCTCAGCTGTGCCTTAATAATGTGAAGGTGAATGTTTCCTGTATCTGCTACAGTCATTACGGTAGAGCGGTGGTGGCATGAGACTGGTGGGAGCTGCATGTGTGGTTCTTTTTAGAAGCTTCTCTCTTAACATCATGGCTCAGCACAGATTCATTGGTAAGACACTAGAGTTTCCATGGTTCAGTGAAACATGATGAGGAGGTGGAACCACTGAGGAGTCACTGTCTGCTGCTGTGCGCTGGAAACAGAGCAGGCTGCATGTTTAGTTAGCATGGAGCTAATGAGTTAGCCCGGTTTGACAACACAGCAGAAGCAGGTTTGCAGCTGTGCAGGGTCCAGAGTCACAGCTGCATGTTATTTTATTCATTTTGGCCTCTGTGACAATACAAGCGTCTTTCCTGTAAAGCCCACTGGTATGATGACGTGTCTACAAGCAGGAAATATAAATAAATATAAAAAATAATCCACAGAATAAAATGTCCCTGGATATTAACAGCCACAAAATGTGAAAAGATTTAAAAAGGCAGAACTGGATGTTGATTATGAACCCTCCAACAAACCTCAAGTCATTTTTAAATGAATGAAGTGAAGGTATTTTCTGATTAAAGGCTGTCAGAAGCTAAGATCTGCACATTTTCTTAGACGCATAAGGAGTTTTCCTAGTTCTATTTATTTATTTATTTAATCTTGTTTGTATTTTTTAAATGTCAGTGAGTTGTTAGGAGAAAACAAGTTTGATAAATGACCTTGTCACAGTCACACAGAGTTGGGTCAGAAATATATACAAAGAACAAGAGAAAAAGAAACATAAAAAACATTAGTAGCAAACATTGTGTGTGCATAGAAAACAGCAGCGCCGTTGATAGTTGTATAATAATAAAAAGACAATAACAAATTTGAAAGAATATACAAAAATACTAAAAATTGGAATATAATATAATTTAATATAATATAATTGCTGTGGTTTTGAAACGTGGACAGTGAGGTAGTTTTTTATTATTTTTTTTATTATATATGTTATTAGTTGTTGCTGTGCTGTTAACCTGTATTAACTGATGTTAGTGTCTCTTCTCTGCAGATATCGGGGTGAACCTGACTGACCCCATGTTCAGAGGCGTCTACAGAGGGAAACGGAAACACGACGGTGAGCGGCTGCTTCACGTTCACTCGTTCTTTCGTTGACCTTCGTCTGGTCTGAGTCCTGTTTGTTCTCCTCGTAGACGACCTGGACCAGGTGGTGGACAGAGCTCTGAGAGGGGGCGTGGAGAAGGTAGGACGAGGCTCCGCCCACTCTGAGCGGGTCCATCAGTCAAACTTTATTTAAAAGGAAAACAAAAGACAGTAGACACAGGACAACCCTCCTCCTACCACACACACGGATTTAAAAAGAGGAAACAGTGGAGAGATAAAAATAAATGTATAGATTAAAATAAAATAAGGGATAAAAATGATCATTTATTAATAATCTGTTTCTTTCTGCCAGTTCATGATCACAGGAGGAAACCTTGAAGACAGCGGAGAGGCGCTGAAGCTGGCTGAGAGCAGAGGTAAACACCAGATGATGGACATGTTGGTAATAACACGGGACTGGACAGGATGTGGACGTCCACAGCTGATTCGTTTCCTCGTTCATCCCTCATGTTTCAGGTGAGTTCTTCTGCACGGTCGGCTGCCACCCGACGCGCTGCTCTGAGTTCGAACAGAACGGAGAATCTCAGTACTTCTCTGGCCTGAAGGAGCTGGCGACGCTGCACAGAGGGAAGGTTGTGGCCGTGGGAGAGTGTGGACTCGGTGGGTCCTGTTTATTTCATTCACTAGTACAACAACACTGTTTTCAACTATTAAACATGTCATAAAAGAAGTAAAGGTATGAACGTGAAAAAGCTCTAATGTTATGGGATCTTTAATAAGGAGCTCTCTAAAAACCAACGCCACGTCCCGGTCTGTGTATTTACTGCATGTATTTACTTTATCGATGGACACTGACGTTACCAGAACATTTCTGAATAAATGTCAGCAGAAGAAAAGAAGAAGAGCTTAGTTTTAGGCTCGAGAAGATTTGCAAGAGTCACAACTTCAGTGAAAAAGTAAAAAAAATTCACAGTTTGAATTATTCACTTTAAGTCTTTGGCTTTTGAGAGTCTGCAGATAAATATCCCTGGTATGTGTCGCGCTGTGGTTAAAGCCAGAGGACGTCGCTATGAAGAAAGAGCTCTAAACGCTCTAAACGCTCTAAAACTTCGTGGTACGTGGAATTGTTTCTAATGTTTAGTTGAATAAAATCTTCTCTCGTTGTTCCAGATTTTGACCGGTTGGAATTTTGCCCAAAAGAAACTCAACTCAAGTGAGTTTCTACGTCTGTTTTCTGTGATGCCTCAAATGTCAGCACACGTTGGAAATAATGCTGCACTTTTAAGTTCTAGTTAACGTGTATATATATATTTATTATCACATGCTTAGTGAAATGTATTTTAGTATTTGCAGCCAGTAGTAAAACGTACTATAGTAGAAACAGCACACAAGATAAAAATATAAAAATATAGTTACAGATGTATGACTGAGAAAAATAAAGTGAAATATAAACTTGAGATGTAAACTTAGAGTTGATCAAATGGATGGAGATAAAAACTTTTCTTCAGCTTCTCAAGGAAACAGAAAAGTCAATTACAAGGTTTTAAAGTTTTCAAATGTCTTGTTGTAACAGGTCAAACCAACCAAACCCTAAAGATAAATATCATCACCTTAAGGCATCTGGAACAGCTGAACGTTTATTGAATATAAATATAAGTACAGAAGCTTCATTTAGATTATTAATCATTGTTTTTCTCAGATATTTTGAAAAGCAGTTTGAGCTGGCGGAGGAGACCAAGCTGCCCATGTTCCTCCACTGCAGGAACTCCCACCAGGAGTTCGTGGGTATGTTTGTGCAGCAGAGACCTGGACCGGTTCAGGAGGAGGTTCTCTTTAGATAAACCTTAGTTTTATTTTCTGTTTTCTGTTCTGACAGAAATCATGAAGAGGAACCGAGACCGGTGTGTTGGAGGAGTGGTGAGAGCATTTCATTTCTCTCATTAGTAATTAAACGACATGTTTGACTGGGTGCATCGTTAATGTTGTGCAGAATAAGACCGAGAAAGTAAAATCAAATGTTACTTTTCATATTCATATTTCAGGTTCACTCATTTGATGGGACGGCGGAGGACGCTGCTGCACTCATCGATCTGGACCTCTACATTGGAATAAATGGATGGTGAGAAGGTTTTAAATGTCATGTGAGGGTTTCTCAAATACCCGCAGACCGTATATAAATATGGACTAAACACGTCTCCATCGACCGTATATAAACATAGACTAAACACGTCTCCTCCATAGACTGTATATAAATATGGACTAAACACGTCTCCTCCATAGACTGTATATAAATATGGACACGTCTCCTCCATAGACTGTATATAAATATGGACTAAACACGTCTCCTCCATAGACCGTATATAAATATGGACTAAACACGTCTACATAGACCGTATATAAATATGGACTAAACATGTCTCCTCCATAGACCGTATATAAATATGGACTAAACACGTCTCCATCGACCGTATATAAACATAGACTAAACACGTCTCCTCCATAGACTGTATATAAATATGGACACGTCTCCTCCATAGACCGTATATAAATATGGACTAAACATGTCTCCTCCATAGACCGTATATAAATATGGACTAAACATGTCTCCTCCATAGACCGTATATAAATATGGACGCCACATTTCCACTTCCTCTCATTGGTTCAAACTGACTCTATTTTCCCGGGGATATGGGCGCCGCCATCTTGTGAGTTTGGAGCCAGAGTCTGAGCAGTACGGTCAGAGGGTGGAGTTATTACGACGCTCACGGTCCCACGGCACCTCTTTACGGATTGGTTGGCATGGCAACTGGTGGTCGCCATCGTGTCACATCCTATTTCTACAGCGTCAAATAATGAACTAAAACAAAACTTATCCAAATAATTGACACTTGAACATTCATCAACATTATATTAACTACCTGAAATGACTGAAACCATCCATCCATCAATAGAATGACTGCATTTTAGTGTTTTAGTTTGGCCCAAGTCCCAAACACCGACATGAAGGAGGTTAAAAGTGAAGTCCAAGCATGTAGAGCTCCCCCTAGTGGCTGGCTGCAATGTAGGTCACTTCATTTTACATAGTTAATATATTACTGAGAACGTTTGAGTTTAATTTTAGTTATAAAAGTGATTGACAGTTGCCATTGGCAACGGCTCCCATATGTGACCACGAACTGTATATTATACAGTTGAATCCGTTTTTAAGGCGCCTAGTAACAACAACAACTCCAACTTCACAGTTCCCTGAAAACAGAGGCCAACATTGAAGCTATGAAGTCCATCCCCACTGAGAGGCTGATGATAGAAACAGGTGAGTCACGCTCAGTTTGTTGGAGCCATTTGACAGAATTATAATTAAACGTATTTATTTGTTGATGCTGTTTTTATTCTTTCTGAAATGCCAACACCTGTCAAAAGGGATGCCGATGAAATTAGCCTTTCAGCTAACTCCGATGCATTCACATGGTCAAAATGTTGAGGTTATATTATATTTATATTATTTCTTTCATATGTGTACATTCTACTTTTATTTTCTATCATTTCAGTCAAGTACAAACATCAATAAACAACATCATGTACGCATGTAAATAACAAAAACAGTAATTCATTTCTGTCTTTTTCGTTAAAGTATAATTTACAAAAGAAAACAAATGAACCTCGACTGAAAAGACGCAGGTTAAAATTTAGACAGAAGGAAGCGTGTAAACACTAGTGTTTATAATTCAGTTTAATTGATGCATTTTCTTCCTGTTTCTTCCAGATGCTCCGTGGTGCGGCGTGAAGAACACGCACGCAGGCTCCAAATACGTTAAAACTACGTTTCCCACGAAGAAGAAATGGGAGACAGGACACTGTCTGAAGGACAGAAATGAGCCCTGTCACATTGTGTGAGTGACTTTAGCTGATGAATTCATCACGCGCATGTTTCAAATGACTTAATGCAGTTGTTTTAGGTGTTTGACTGTTTGTCTTCTGCAGACAAGTCTTGGAGGTGATGGCAGCAGCGAGGGAAGAGGATCCACTGGAACTGTCCAACACAATCTACAACAACACCATCAAAGTGTTCTTCAGCTAGAGACGCAGATATGATCCCTTAGTTTACTGTTATGAGTGTAAAAGGTCCATGATAAAACACATTGTCGTATTTTGAAATAAAAAAAAGTACATTCTCAGTGGCTCTTTCTTCCTTTTGTGTTTAATATGCGTATAAATTAATTTCCTGTTGGGTTGTTTTTAAGACTAAAAATATATGAAGAGGTTAAACTAGATAGATAAATGGATACTTAATAAATTTTGCTGTTGCAGCAGTAATTTACAGGCATTTACTTTACCATACAACTTTATAGCATTAGAGTCTACACAAAATATTCCCAAGAAAAATAAAAGTATTTCGGTTTAAAACTAAAATGTATTGAAATTACATGATGAAACAAACAAAAACTGCTAAATCCAGTTTCAATCATTAGTTCAATAATTCTACCTTGGACACTGTTTTGTCAACTACTTTTGTACATTTGTTCATATGTGAATACTAATGATCTATTTTTTCTTGATTACACTGCTTATTTTACTAGATAATAATTATTTTTATTTTATTCTAATCTAATGTAAACTTATTTTATGTTTCTTGTGTTTTTAACTTTTACGTACAACGAAGCTACTATGAGAAACTATATATGTCTGTATAGTATAATTAGTAAATCTTAACATTATATAGTATAAATACTTATAAATATGTTTTATATATGTATATATATATAGTATATAGTATATACAATATATATATATATATATATTATATATTGTATTATAGATTTATAATGTGTGTATAAAGTAAATGTAAAAAATAATCTAATGTTCAGAAGTTCCAAAATAGCATCTGACTGTGTCCATGGTCTTTTAAGAAGTTAAAAAAAATTAATAAGAACGTAAAAACGCTGCACATGTACGTGGAAGTCGTTACGTCATTGCGTCATCGCGTCATCCACCACGCCCACTGACGCTGCTGAATGTTACGTCCCCTTACGTTGGAACAGCCGAGAACTTCAGTGGTCTTCCTAAAGAGGCCGAAGCCGCATCAAATGGCCGCTTTTAAAGATACCTCCGCGGTTTTGTGACGCCGGACTCAACGGGAACTGGACGGGGGCCTCCGGAGTCTTCGCGGCGGGTGGCGACACCGCTCTGGACGCAGGAACTCAACAATACTCAGAAGAAGAAGAAGAAGAAGAAGAAGCAACAGGAGGTTGAGCTGCGCCAACATGGCGGGCGGTAGCGGCTGCCCCAAGTGACGAGTAAACGTTAGGAAAAACGAAACCAAAGAGGAACGGAGACTCCAGCGGGGGGGACTTTGAACAGATTTTAATGCTGGATGGATAGCAGGGGCTCACCGGGACTGATAGCCCTCCACTGAAGCCCCATGGCGTCCACTCAAGCCCGGATAGGCCAGCAGGCCCTGGCGGTGCTAGATGTGGCTCTGCGAGTTCCCTGTATCTTTATTATCGACGCCATTTTTAACTCTTACTACGAGCCCGGTTCGGGATGGGCCGGGGCGGTGGGCAAAGTGCTGGTCCGAGTCATGGGTGAGTGAAACAAAGTGTACGAGCTTTCAGACCGAGGCAACAACAAGCAGCGAACTGGCGGCTAGGCTAGGCTAAGCTAGGCTAGGCTAGTGAGAAGCTCTGTCAACTGTCAGGGCGACTAAAGCCCGTTTATCTACGAGCAGAAATGAAAACACAAGTCAGAAACTATTCATCTGCCTCCCACGACCGTCGTGAACTACCTGTCTAACCGGCTCACAGCTGACCTCTGGTACTAAGCCACAGGTGTCGTGTAGTTTCTTGTATCTGTGACGGAGATTGGGGGCAGCCTGTCAAAGTCTACACCTGTTATTTATTCCAGGTTCACCTGGAGAGTCTCTGCTTAGCTTCTCTGAACTCACTGTGGGACGTGACAACATGTTACAGGCTTTCCTAACCTCTCTGGAGCCATGGCACATTTTAATATCGTCACAAAAAGTATAAATAATGAGAAAATGGATAGAAAAATACTTTATTTATCCCCGGAGGGAAATTCAAGTGTCTGGTAGCGTCATGAACAAACAGACATCAACGTAACACACCAACAAAATCAACATAATCAACAGCAGAAGGAGAAGGAAGACTGGAAATATGTATCAGACTGTACTAACATGTACTAAATGATCATTTACTCTCATTTTACTCACTCCTGGTTCTTTTATCATTACACCTCGATACTATGAGTCGTTTTAACCTCTGTTTAAGTCGTACCAGTGTTTATAGTCTGTGAATATGTGTATTTTACATAAATGATCTTGAGTCTGTTCCACTGTGAGCTGAGATAATGAAATATTTGTTTGATATGTGCACTGATCATGTGTCTGAGTCCGAGCCCATGTAGCTGGACCAGAAGTTGTGATATCCATAGATTCATCTAGTTATAATGCAAATTTTCCACTGATGCGTAACTTTCCAAAACTGTCCTTTCAGTTTCTGCAGACGTGTCACCGATACGTCTCAAAATGATCTTATTTCAGAGGAACAGGCTGTTTCTTTAAGCTTCTCGTTTACAGTCTCTCTCTGTTCACGCTGTGTTTTTGTTTGGAGACGGAGTTTGAGTTTTCTTGGAGCCACGGCTCCGTTACACAGCTTTACCCCCAAACCACGCACAACAACTTAAAAGTAGTTTTTCTCATTCCGATGAAGGTTTCAGGGCAACGGTTTCTCTTCCGATCTGATGTTTACACGAACCAGTAGTTTTAGCTGGAACAGCTGTTTTACAGATGTGTGGCAGATAAATGAAAACATCATGTGACTGATTATAGATGGAGGTCTCTCTCTAAACAGCAGTAGTTTCTGTTGTTTTTACAGTTTTATTATTAAAGTAACGGCTTGATTCAGAAAGTTTGCTGTTGTGTTGTTCAGCCTTACAGAGGTCGGTCTTCAGGGTTTTCCACGCTTCAGTCTGTCCCGGCTTCAGTTCATTTTTGATGGACCTTTTTAAACGGTTAAATATTTCTATTTTTTTCTGCCGCCTGCGTGTGCAATAATGTCTAGTTCTTATCTAGCTTCTATTAAAAGCTCACTGAACACTTACAGAGCTCAGACACAACGTTCACTGTTCACATGAATTTAGATCAGTTTGAAATTTAGTTTGGTTTGTGCCTGTTTATTCCCGCTGAGGTGTTTATATGGCACATTTTTATTCGGTTTGTGCCTTTAAATCTGACTAATCAGAGTATTTGGCTCCATGTAAACGCAGCTATTGGATTGTCTGGGATCTTCATCTGCTGTTTGAATGGAAACAGGCAGAGCTGCATATAAAGCCACGTGGTACGTTGTATTATTATTATTGCAGAAGTCATGATTCAGTTGCTTTGGTCTCGTTCGCTACATGAAGTCAGACGTACTTTCATTTTCTGCAGCTCAGCCTCTCACAGTTCCTGAAGTAACTAAATTTGAAGTGACATGTTATTATGTCAACCTATAAACCGTCTCTGTGAAGTGAAAAAGCCGCTAACATACGTCTTTGAAGGCTCTTTGAAAGCGCTGTTGTTGTTTGCTAAGATCACAGAGTTCAGAGAGGAGGCGAACGAGACCCCGTTAAACTGGGTCAGTCAATAGTTGTGTTTCTTTTTTTTTTAATGTGTAGTAGCAACACAAACTGAGACTTAACGTTAAATAAGATGTAAAAATGAGACGTGAATAAATTCAAATCAAGGTAAATGTTGTTCACAACCAGAAACATCAGGCGAAGTAAAGAGGTTACAGATGTGGAATATCAAAGCTTTGTCACATGTCAGGGTTATCGTGCTCTCAGCTTATCTTTTTCTGCTTCTGTGTGTATTTGTGATATTTAAACGTGGTTTGTTGTCCCTCCCAGGTGTCCTCGTCTCCACCGTGGTGCTGCTGCTCTCCCAGAAAGCCTTGTTTAAGTTCTACACCCTCTTCTTCGCCGTCCTCCTGGGCGTAGCAGCGGTGCTCATCAACTACTACGCCACCTCTCACATAGACTTCTACAGCGCCTACTACAAGGCGGCGCTGGGCTTCCGGCTGCTGCCCCGGAACGGGCCGACGCTGTGGCTGGGCATGGCCGCCGTCCAGCTCGTCTTCGGCGTCGGATACGTGTTCCTGCTCAACCTGCAGTCGGTGTTCGCCGCGCTGGTCGTCCTGGACATCATGATCCCGCTGTGGGGGCTGATGATCGAGCTTCCCGCCGACGTCAGGCAGCTGGTGGCCGTGTTCTCGGGCATGGCGCTGGCTCTCAACACGGCCGTCTGCCTGGCCATGAGACTCAAGTGGTTTTACTACTCGTGCCGCTACGTCTACCTGCTCGTGCGGCACATGTACAGGATCTACGGCCTTCAGCTGCTGCTAGAGGACACGTGGAAGAGGATCCGCTTCCCCGACGTGCTCAGGGTGTTCTGGTTGACCCGGGTCACGGCCCAGGCCCTGATCCTGGTCTACGTGGTGCAGGCGGTGAGGAGGGAGAGCGGAGATGCGACGGGGGGGTCGGCAGACGGGAGCTCGGACTCACAGGTACACGTTCACCTCTGGTTTCACTTTAAACCTTTTTATATTCACCTGCAACATCATCAATATCATGAAATAATCCGTTTTAGCAAAAGTGTAAGCTGACTTGAATAAATGCTGTTTAATCTATAACATTCGGTGATTTAGCTGATAACTGATGGCAGGAGTCTGTCCAGAAGTATCAAAAACAAAAAAGCAGAACAAATAACATCCTGCTTTCCTGTGGAACAAGACAAATACTGAGTTCAGTCATTTGGAAAACAGCTTCCTGACACCTGAGCTTTAGTTTTGTCTGCATTTTGAATGTCTCATGGGTGGTATAACCAAACATGTAGATCAGTTTGTTTTCATGCATAAGGATTGACTATTTTACTGTGATGATGAGTAAATAGTGCAGAATAATTCCACACTAGTAGTAAAACAGACATCATGCTGCGTGCGTGTCTGGTTTTCAGGGCTTCCTCCTGAGCTGGGACGTGTTCTGGGATCTGACGAGTAACCTCATCATCTCCGGCTGTGATTCCACGCTCACTGTTCTCGGGATGAGCGCCGTCATCTCCTCCGTGGCCCACTACCTCGGCCTCAGCATCCTGGCTTTCATAGGTAGGAGGAAGCTCCGCCTGTGTGAGTGATGCGGTCGGTGGAACTCACCTGGACGGACTCACCTGGAGCTGATGCTGTCTCATTTTTCCACCTCCAGGTTCCACGGAGGAGGAGGACAAGCGCTTGGGCTTCGTGGCTCCTGTTCTGTTCTTCATCCTGGCTCTGCAGACCGGCCTGAGCAGCCTGGACCCTGAGGAACGTCTGGTACGTCTGTAGAACCAGGGTCTGTACCGGGTGAAGGAAGCAGGGACACAGACGGCGGATTAATCCTTTGATTCGACAAGTTCTTCTCCATGCGCTAGAAAATACCAGTTAGAGTCAAATAAGAAGCTTAACTACGATATTAAGGAGGAAGTTGTGGAGAAAACTCTGAAATGAAATGAAAACATGTCTTCCCTCATCTTTCATCTCTGGCTTCGCTTCTCACACTGTCTGATGCATCGTCAGAGTTTATTTCGTTATTACGTAATTTACCGTAAGGTGACCAGATGAAATGAAATCCAGGGACATTTACAGAATTGCATGTTATCAAGATGAAACTAAGAAACGGAGACAATTGCACTTTAAAAAAATACACTTTTTCAAATACTAGAAAGCAAAAACACATGACAGCACTTTTCCTAGTGGAGTGACTGCAGCCAAAGAGACAAACAGACCGAGGACAGAGATTTAGGACTTTTAGACATAATTATTTATTGTTACACCCGATAGTTTTGTCACTGGTTGTAAATAACTTGTTGTTTGCTAAATGTCTTCATCTGCTTTGGATATTTTAGATTTACATTACAGTTCTAAAAATGGCTGGTTCAAGATGTTGGTGGTTTTCGGACTTTTTCCTACTCGCATTTGTTGGTTTTAGTCTGGTTTTAGGTCCAATGTGTGTGAGAAAATAATAGTAAAATGACACAGTGATGTTGTGCTGAAAAGAATGAAACCAAAGGCAACAATATAAAGCATTTTTAAGATGAAATAGAAAATTATACTCTGGACTCCAGAGGGTTAAACGTGTTTGGTTACCGTAATACCTGTAGTCTGTGCGCAACATTTTTTCACATTCATAATAAGCTAAAATCAGGGACATCTTTAACCGGGGGACGGGTTCGTCCAAAACGAGGACTGTAACATGTGTCTTCATGTGGTGGAATAAATGTGTTGTGTTGCTGTCTTTAGCCATTAGCTTAGCATATGTGACAGTGAGGATCCTCGTTCATCACGTTTATGTGGTAAATTTGTAACTGACTGGTTTTATGAATGAACCGGTGTCTCTGTCTCTGTCTCTGTCTCTGTCTCCGTCCCTCAGGTGCGTCTGAGCCGTAACATGTGCCTTCTGTTGACGGCCATCCTGCACTTCATCCACGGCATGACCGACCCCGTCCTGATGTCCCTCAGCGCCTCCCACGTGTCCTCGGTCCGTCGCCACGTCCCCGTCCTGCTGGTGTCCCTGGCGCTCTTCGTCCTCCCCGTGGTGCTCAGCTACGCCCTGTGGCACCACTACGCCCTCAACACCTGGCTCTTCGCCGTCACCGCCTTCTGTGTGGAGCTCTGCCTCAAGGTGAGGACGGACCAGAGGACTGAGGGGGTCTGAGGAGGACTGAGGGGGTCGGGGGGGTCTGAGGAGGACTGAGGGGGTCTGAGGGGGTCTGAGGAGGACTGAGGGGGACTGAGGGGGTCTGAGGAGGTCTGAGGGGGTCTGAGGGGGTCTGAGGGGGTCTGAGGGGGTCTGAGGAGGTCTGAGGGGGTCTGAGGAGGACTGAAGGGGTCTGAGGAGGTCTGAGGAGGACTGAGGGGGTCTGAGGGGGTCTGAGGGGGTCTGAGGAGGTCTGAGGAGGACTGAGGGGGTCTGAGGGGGTCTGAGGGGGTCTGAGGAGGTCTGAGGGGGTCTGAGGAGGACTGAAGGGGTCTGAGGAGGTCTGAGGAGGACTGAGGGGGTCTGAGGAGGACCGGTTTTAGTTTTACTCTACTCCCAGTATCACACAAAGAGGAACAGAAATAATTAAATGTTATTCAGGGGTTCTGCAGCTTTAAACAACTGAAACTTAAGACTTTTTTAAGACAATTATGAGTTAAATTTCAGACCTAATCTATCAGAGATTTTCAAAATAACTAAAAGTGTTGTTATTCCAAACCAGGTTGAAATCTGGATTCTACTTCCTGGTCTCATTGGTAGTTTTATTTCTGCGTTCTGCTGATGGTTATATTTATATTTGTGTGAATTCCACTAATGCATTGAACAAAAAGCAAGCGAAGCTGTAAATGGACGTAAAGATTTAGGACTAAAGATAATTTAACCCTCTGGACCAGTTTAAGACCACGTAGCATCAGGACTCTTCTCACTAACTTCAGCCTATAGATCAGTTTTTAACTCGTGTTTCTAGACCAAGTAAAACTAGACTGGTTCTAAATAACTGAGTCCTTTTCCTGAATATTGTCGTCATGTTTGGTTCACGGAGGAAAACGCTAGCAAGAGGAGAGAGCTAACAGGAGGAGAGAGCTAGCAGGAGGAGAGAGCTAGCAGGAGGAGAGAGCTAGCAGGAGGAGAGAGCTAGCAGGAGGAGAGAGCTAGCAGGAGGAGAGAGCTAGCAGGAGGAGAGAGCTAGCAGGAGGAGAGAGCTAGCCAGCTACACATGATAGAAAGAAAAAAGGCCCTTTCCTATTGGTGGAAACATGCATCCATCAACCAATCAGGAAACAGTTGTAAATAAGTAAATGTGTTGATCAGCTTTAGAAATGTCCAGGTTATATTTACATTCTAAGTTAAAGAAATGATTGGTTCTAACTTGTTCCTCCTGGATCTGATGGTTCTAGTCTGGTTTTAGCTCCAAAGTGTTCACACAGTTTGTCAGAAAACCAGAAGGAGTCGGACTTTAGGACCATTAGACTCTGGACTCCAGAGGGTTGAGACCTAACACAAGATATGCTCATATTTAAGACTTCTTAAGGTCTTAAATTGGGATTATCAGATTTTAGACATAATTAGAGTCCTTAAATAAACCCAGGTCCTTGTTGGGTCTCATTCTGTGCGTCCGTCCTCCAGGTGGTGGTGTCTCTGACGGTCTACGGCCTCTTCATGGCCGACGGTTTCTCCAACGTGCTGTGGGAGAAGCTGGACGACTACGTGTACTACGTGCGCTCCTCGGGCAACATCATCGAGTTCCTGTTCGGCGTCATCATGTTCGGGAACGGCGCCTACACCATGATGTTCGAGTCGGGCAGCAAGATCCGCGCCTGCATGATGTGCCTCCACGCCTACTTCAACATCTACCTGCAGGCCAAGAACGGCTGGAAGACGTTCATCAACCGCCGCACCGCCGTCAAGAAGATCAACTCCCTGCCGGAGATGCGCGGGGACCAGCTGAGGGACATCGAGGACGTCTGCGCCATCTGCTACCAGGAGTTCGCCACGTCGGCGCGCATCACGCCCTGCCACCACTACTTCCACGCGCTGTGCCTCAGGAAGTGGCTCTACATCCAGGACACGTGTCCCATGTGCCACCAGAGAGTTTACGTGGAGGACGACGGTCGGGACAGAGCCGCCTTTTCCAACAACAACGGGGGCTACGCGGCGCCACAGGACGCCGCCGCCGCCCCCGGCCCTCCGCCGCCGCCCGACGACCAGCACGGACCCCCGGACGCACAGCCTCCGGATCACGGGGCGGCGGCGGCGGCGGTGGCGGTGGGAGGCGGGGCCGGGGGCGGGGCCCAGGCTCAGGGGGGACCGGTGGACCTGGACGAGCTGCTGGAGGACAACGACAGCATAGAGTACGACGAGGACGAGTGGGGGACTCAGAACGGCAGCACGCCCATAGAGGAGGATTATATCAACGACGACACAGACTCCACGGAGGACTGAGCCTCACAGAATACACACAGACCTTTATTCTATTTAAGTTAAAGAGAACTCTAAGAGACAACGTCAGCATCTTAATCTGTTCTTGATCATGTCAGGGATGTTTGTCTTTGTGTTCGTTTGATTTGGAGTTTTACTCCATAAGGGCTCGAGGAAGGAGTAACTGCTGCTCTCATTCTGTGTGTGTGTGTGTGTGTGTGTGTGTGTGTGTGTCTGTGTGTGTGTCTGTGTGTGTGTCTGTGTGTGTGTCTGTGTGTGTGTGGAGGCTTGTGATGTCAAACCAAAAACTCTGGAGCTAAAGCTAGAGCTAAAGCTAGAGCTAAAGCTAGGGCTGGAGCTAAGGTTATAGCTGGAGCTAAGGTTAGGGGTGGGGTCGTGGTTAAGGTTGGGACTAGGACTAGAGCTGGGTCCAGGTCCAGGTCCAGGACTAGGTCCAGGGTCAGGGTCTGGGTCAGGGCTCGGGCCGTTGCTGAAGCTAGGGCTAGCGCTGAAGCTAGGGCTAGCGCTGCCGCTGGCTGTTGCTACGATCCCCTCAGACTCTTCAGCCCTGAAGCAACTGTACTGAAAGAGGTTTTTACTAAGCTAACGTTTAGCTACTAGTAGCTCCTCTCCCGTCTTCACTCTTTCTAAATCCATTCAGCTTCCCTCACATGTGGACTAACGTCGTCTCATGAGACTGCAGCAAGATTCCTTAAACGAGATAGTTAAAAAAAAATGAATAAATGTGAGGATTTTATGAGGAATTGATGTTTCTGTAGATAATCTGAAGTACGAAACAAACCGCTGTCTTTAAATTAACAGGATGGAATAAACTCCGCCCTCAGACGTCTGGTTCCCTCTTAGCTCCCCAGTCCTCCCTGACGAGTGTTTGTGTGTTTGTGTGTGTGTGTGAGGATGTGTGTTGACGGTGTGTGTTGACGGTGTGTGTTGACGGTGTGCCTGCCGACAGGTTAATGTCTTAGACCATGTCTTAACGGATGCAGTTCTAGGGAGAAAATGCTGGAGCGTTTATTCTGAATGGATACGAGCTGCCGTCAGTCTGCAAGATCTGAGCGCACAAACCTCCACAAACCTCCTCTTCCTCCTCCTCCTCCTCCTGCTCCTCCTCCTCCTCCTCCTCCTCCTCTTCCTCCTTTATTCCTGTGGTCTCGGATGAACCTGGATCCGGACCTCGGCCCGGGTGGAGGCTCTCAGACTTGCAGACGGATCAGTTTGAGGTTGTGTTACTTTTGTGGACTAGTCCAGAGAGAATAAAGCAGTTTTTGTATGAACCAGAGAAAAGCCGAGAGGTGTGTGTGTGATTTAAAAAGTGACTTGCTACTGGAATCACTGATATACCTCTGTCATTACTTACTACTGGTCTCTTGTGTGACCTGGATTACTCTTGTGTACGTTATTGTACATGTAACGAAACAAAACACGTGCACACTTTTCTCCCTCCGGATCATTTTTCTGTTCCATTAATGCTACGTTTCCACGTTTCTCTCTCGACTGAAATCAGTATTTTAAACGGTTAATTGCTTCATTCGTTCATTCAGACCCAGAAATGTTTCCCGTGAGGAAGGAAGATAAATAACGCAGACGTGTAAAAGGGTTTGTCATAAAAACACGAGTGTGACGAGGTGCCAGTGGTTTTGTCTGCTCGGGTTGATTTGTGTCATTGAGTAAAAGCACCTTTTGTTTGTTGGTAATCACTGGTACAGAGCTCAGGGTCCTGCTGAGGTCCTGGACGACGCTTTGAAAAAGCAGCTGAGCAAACATTTAATTTAAAAGTCGGACATGTTAAAGCTACTGGCACAAAAAGACGCCCCAGCCGCAGAATATTATCATGACACGGATTCCTCAACAGCTGCTGAGGTCTCTGTTAATTTATGTTTAAAGAATAATTAAAAAATAGCTCTGAAGCACAACTTTACCAAGTATTAATTAATGTAATAATTGATGAGAATAAGAATAAATCTATTTGATGAGGAAATGTTTGGTCTGATGGGATTAGAAAGCTGGGCTTCTTTCATTTTTTTTTTTTTTTTGTGGCATGTTTCAGCTATGAAGGACTTTAATTATTAGTTTGATTGTTGGGGGGGGGGGGCTTTTGGAGAGGTGAAAGCTGTTCATTTTGCCTTTTGTTTTAAAAAGAGATTTATGTAAATAAAATCACATTTGATATTGTGTTTGGACTGTCTTCTCAAATATTACAACAAAACACACACACGACACCAGATCAGGTTTAATCTGAGCAGAAGCAACAATGATGACGATGTTTATTTATTTATAGTAGGAGTTTATTTATTGTGAAGAGCTGTAGTGACTCATCTGACCAGGAGGTGGCGGCGTTTCACCGTTTTGATTCCAGCTACTTAATTAAGCGCCTATAAATACGCTGCACTACCCAGTTATACATGACAGACACAGAGCAGACACTGGTGAAACCAGTCTTACACTCATAGCCATACAGAAAGATATATCTGGACGCACTTTATCATTCAATTTTCTCATATATAATATAACCAAAAAGTATTTACAAGATTTGCAATTAAATTCCACACAATGGGATAAATTAAAAGATTATCTTATTTTATAGTTTCGATCTTATATCTCATAATTACATCTTGTTTAGGTCATTTCTATTTTTTTTATGATGAATATGATAATGAGGGATAAAAACAATGAAAAACAGTCTTTGTATAAAGAGTGAGACTACTAATAAATCCTAATAAATCCATTAAATGTTTCCATGAATGCCTAAATAATAATAATTACAATAATAATATTATAATAATCATATATATATATATTATATATATATATATATTATATGAAAAATAGACGGTTAGTATTCATTACAAGGCTTTTAAGGGGTTAAAATATCCAAAATAATTACATTTTTGGTAGTTCTGAAGTGTTTTAAGAGATTTATGCAGAAAAAAAGCACAAAAAATATCAATCAGTTAAAGATTTTATAGCGGGGAACTATAAGCAGAGGACAAAATTACCCAGATGATTAAAAATCTAGTGATGATGAGGATTGATCTTAATCTTATAAGACATTTTATATGGAC
The DNA here is from genome assembly GCF_022458985.1 of Mugil cephalus. Taxonomy (NCBI): domain Eukaryota; kingdom Metazoa; phylum Chordata; class Actinopteri; order Mugiliformes; family Mugilidae; genus Mugil; species Mugil cephalus. The sequence continues at coordinate 24,629,039 of NC_061783.1, read as the reverse complement.
ATGTATGTAGTATATATTTAAAACTCTATTGTTTCTATTATTTATGTAGATATTTACGTAATGTATATATGTTATATATTCATATGGACGTTTATATAGAATAAATGATTATACAAACTGAGGAATAGTGAAAAAGACATAGTAAAAAAAAGTATTTATTTCTTCCTACTACTTTGTCGAACAAATGGGATGTTTCTGTTATTTTTTTTATTTTATGTACAAATAGCCACATATTTTATAGATGTTCGGAATCTTCGAAAACAAATACATTTATCCATAATCTTAATGTTTAATCAGAAATCTTTAATCTTTATTCACTTTTAAAGACGAGCCGGAAGGGCCGCGCTTTATTTTGTCTCCCGCCGGAAGTGCGCCGGTTAGTTGCTGTCGCTTTGACGACGCCGCTGCCGCCATTGTTGTAGTTCCTCTTGTTTCGCGTTAGCTTGAACTTAATGTGCCAAACTCCGGAGTCTAAGAGATCATGAGACGTCTTGGGCGGCGGACGGCGCCTAGAGAGGACAGAGGACGGAGGACGGAGGACAGAGGACAGAGGAGGACATGTGTCGCGGCTTGAAATGAAACCGGAGTTTTAGAGAAATCAAAAGTCGTCGGTTTGTGTCCCGCTGCGGTGGTTTCTAGCCCGGAGCGACCGGGCAACTGTCAACTTCTACCCGAGCGTCGGCGCGTGGAGACGGACACGGAGACGGAGACAAGAAAAGCCGGTTTTTTGTTTTTATATAGACATTTTATAGACGCGCAGGGTGGTGTTTTGTTGGCGGGGGAGGACAATGCTTCATCTCGGTGTTCGCGGAGCTCTGAGAGCCGCTGCTCACAAGTTCCCGGCGGGGCTGAAGCCCGGTCTGCGGCCGGGGACGGGGCGCCCCGCGCCGGGCTGCTGCATGGGGACACACGGGAGGAACGAGCCGAGGGAGCCGCTCAACTCCCCCAAGAGAGCCAAGGAGTTTATTTACCGGCTCCAGCACAACGAGAGGACCTGTCTGCTGAGGGAGCTGCAGAGTTTCGAGTCCATCGCCATCGCGCAAGGTGAGAAAGACGCGGGTCAAAGGTCACAGCTCCACAGGGATCAGGTTAGGTTCAGGGTCACTGCGCATGTCCAGATACCGAATCAGGACTGAACTAGTGCAAGATTTGGTCTGATAATAATAAGGATAATAATAATAATGATAATGATAATGATAATAATAGGACTGATTCATGTGTGACCTGGTCAGGAGAGCGCAGCTAAAATCATCATTTTTTTGCATGGAGTCTGGTTCGGTTCAACTTTATTGTCATTCCACATGTACAGGTACAGAGCAGTGGCTTCCTAATGTTACTAAACTAGAGCAGTATTTACTACGTAATAATTCGGTACATAATAATAATAATAATAATAATAACAATAATAGGACTGATTCAGGAAAGCGCAGCTAAAATCATATTTTTTTTGCATGGAGTCTGGTGTGACGAGTTTCCTCATTTTCTTCCTCCTCTTCTTAGATTAGGTTAACTTTATTGTCATTCCACTTGTACAGGTACAGAGCAGCAGATACCACATGCTACTAAACTAATAATAGGACTCATCCATGTGTGACCTGGTCAGGAAAGCGCAGCTAAAATCATCATTATTTTGCATGGAGTCTGGTGTGACGAGTTTCTTCTTTTACTTCTTCCTCTTTTTAGATTATATTTAACTTTATTGTCATTCCACATATACAAGTACAGAGCAGTATCTGTATTACTAAAGTAGAGCAATATTTTTGTACATAATAATAATAATAATAATAAGAAGAAGAAGACTGGTCCAGATTCAACTTTCTTGTCGTTCCACATGTGCAGGTACAAAGCAGCTAAATGCAGTTTATCATGTAACCTGCTGGGAGGCCTGACATCTAGTGGGGTCAAAGGTTATCCATACACCGTTATTTCCTCTCGTAATGATTCACCTTAGGAGGCAAACATTACCTGAGGTGAAGTCCTCTCTGTGTGGAGTCACATGACTGACCACACCTTCACATTTATGTTAAACCCAGGTGTTATTCAGGATTTTGGATGCACGATACACACATTATCACTCAGATTATCCCGCAAGATCACACGCAGTGTTAAAGATCTCAGGGGAAAACACAATGTGCAACGACTTCGTTTTTTTTTTAGACAATACAGAGAATAAAATCTATCGTCCAACCAATCAGAGCCATCTGAGTTGGTTCATTTCCATCTGGAGTGCCATTAGCAGGTCAACAATAAAACAATTACAATAACGGAACAAAGAAAGAAAACTGAGCGTGCAACAAGAAATAGACACAGACCAAAGGGCTGAGCCACCAAGTTTTCATTCATTAAAATCTGCACAGGAACGTTTTGCAAACATCTCTCTGTTGCTATTGCACAAGATTCCACAGTATTACACATTTCCCATTGTCATTGTTGCATGTGATGACACTGCACACTCTCTTAACCTTAATCTCTTAATCAAAAGAAAAGATTAAAGAGGTTTGACAGTCGCTGGTTCTTTGGTCCAGTTCAGTTTGGACCGGATTCATCCTCTGATTGTACCGGGAATAAGAAACGTTTGTGAATAAATTGTGTCTGAGCTCCTGTAGTCTGAGTCTGGATCGAGCTGCGTCTCCTCCCGTCTGGATGATAAAGTCACATAGTGTGAAACCTGTAAAGACTGTAATCCTCAGGCTTAATACTGTTCATACGACATTAAACATTGTTTATTTAAACCTCGGATGAGAAATGTCACATTAACGTGACGACAGTTTATACAAGAAACAATAGTGGTAATAAAAAACACTGAGAAATATATATAGAAAAATAGAAATATAAAGACGGTTTGTATTGTACACAATGTGGATAGAATAGAATAGAATAGAATAGAATAGAATAGAATAGAATAGAATAGAATAGAATGCCTTTTATTGTCATTACATATAATGAGATTTGAAAACTTCTCCTTTTCAGTGCAGACACAAAGTTTATACAAACTTACTTTAGTATTTACTAAAGAGCTAAAATACTAAATATATAAAATACATATAAAAATCTATTTTTAGTGATGAGGACACACAGCAGACACAGGACACAGGTTAGAAACAGGATAAACAGGTTTGTGCATAAAGCAGATTTATTTCTTTATTAGTGCAAAGATAACTAAAAAAACCTTTTTGTTGTGCGTTGTTGTGTTGCTGCGTCCCAGCTCCCTCTGTGCTGCCTGTGTTCAGTGTTCGCATGTTTATTGTGGTACAATGAATCTGTGGAGACTCTCCTGTTGTTTGCTACCTGCAGACACATGCAGGTACAACACACATCTCAAACGTTTCACTTAGAGGGTCCCATTCACGTTCTCCTGCCCCTTTCACACTGAGGCTGTGGGTTCGCCACAGGCTTTTCCTGGGGGTGGAGCTTTTCCTGGGGGTGGAGCTTTTCCTGGGGGTGGAGCTTTTCCTGAGGGTGGAGCTTTTCACGAAGGCACGAATGAAACGTGAAAAGCTGCCGGTTTGGTCGGAGGCTGGAAGGCTGGAAGGCTGGAAGGCTGGAAGGCTTCGGTGGGCGTGGACCGGTGCGAGCGGTCTGAGGACATAGTTCCTCTCCTGACTCACCAGAAGGTATTTCATGTCTGTTTGTTGAGGAGAAGAGAAAAATGAACCACACCACAACCACAGTGACTCATCCGGAGACTGAAATAGTAAAATCATCTGGAGACAAATGAAATGAGGAACATCGCTCCTCAGAGCTTCATGTGTCGACCAGTTCACGATGAACGAAGGATGAAGTTTAGAACTACTTCCTGTTTTAAAGAGAATATTTAAGAGCTTTGCAGTTGACAGCTTGTTGGTTTTGAGAGCAATGTGTTTTCCACGGTTGCTGCAACTTCCCCCACAAACCTTTTATTTAACCAGCTTCAGGGCCGGTTAATATATATTTAATAAAATATTTTAAAATTCATCAGCAGACGTCTGTGATCTTCTGTAGTGTTGTATATTCCCCCTTCCCAGCTAATAGCAGCTCCTCCTAGCCTCCCAGCTAACATTAGCTCCTCCTAGCCTCCCAGCTAATATTAGCTCCTCCTAGCCTCCCAGCTAATAGTAGCTCCTCCTAGCCTCCCAGCTAATAGTAGCTCCTCCTAGCCTCCCAGCTAATCGTTGCTCCTCTTAGCCTCCCAGCTGACAGTAGCTCTTTCTAGCCTCCCTGCTAATAGTAGCTCTTCATAGCCTTCGAGATAATAGTAGCTCCTCCTAGCCTCCCAGCTAATAGTAGTTCCGCCTAGCCTCCCAGCTAATAGTAGCTCTTCTTTGCCTCCTCGCTAATAGTAGCTCCTCCTAGCCTCCGAGCTAATCGTTGCTCCTCCTAGCCTCCCAGCTGATAGTAGCTCTTTCTAGCCTCCCAGCTAATGATAGCTCCTTTCAGCTTCCAATCGAATAGTATCTCTTCTGAGCCTCCGAGCTAATAGTAGCTCCTCCTAGCCTCGCAGCTGATAGGTTGTCCTAGCCTCCCAGCTGATAGGTTCTCCTAGCCTCCCAGCTAATAGGTTGTCCTAGCCTCCCAGCTGATAGGTTGTCCTAGCCTCAGGTGTAGAGCGTAGGAACCAGTCCGTTAGCTGGTCTTTGTCTTTGTGGTTTGTTCAAGTGCAACTTTCTTTGGTCACTTTTGGCTCTTTGAGAGGAGCCTAATTAGTTTTTCTTTTTCCTGAACACATGGGTAAAGTATTTGAGATGACATTTCTTCTAAAACGTCTCTTTCCTCTGAGTTTTAGTGCGGTCCAAAAGTAAAGTCTGTGTGAGAGTGTGTCGTGTGTCAGATTGTGGGTAATAGTCTCTGCTGCAGTGTTGCCCATCGTATTAATTAGAAAGCGCAGCAGAGGAAAAGTTTGGCTCTGGGAGTCTTTACTAATAAGGAAAGCTGTCTGCAGCTCACCCCCTCGTTACTGCTGCTGCTAACGAGCTAAAAGGTCATCGAAGAACGGCGAGAGAATCGGAGGCGTCACCACGTGGTCCTGTAACGCCTCCTGACACCAGGCTCATTAATACATGTCACACATCTAGAAGATAACACCCCCCCCGCCCTGGAGCTGATGCCACGTCTGATTCAATCAATCCATCCCACTGCTCAGCTATCGACCCATCAGCCACGTTAAATAATCAATGGATCAGTTTGCACCGTCTGCATCATTTCATTCACAGACTGTGAGCAGAGTTTGTTTATTCTCTGCAGCAGTCGGAATGAAATGTCACGTCTATTCCACCGTCCTCACTAACGGTGCTGGATTCAGGAGCTAATTAAAGTAACCTGCTCCTCCTGCTCCTCCTCCTGCTCCTCCTGCTCCTGCTCCTACTGCTCCTCCTGCTCCTGCTCCTCCTGCTCCTCCTCCTGCTCCTGCTCCTGCTCCTCCTGCTCCTCCTGCTCCTCCTCCTCCTCCTGCTCCTGCTCCTACTGCTCCTCCTGCTCCTGCTCCTCCTGCTCCTCCTCCTGCTCCTGCTCCTGCTCCTCCTGCTCCTCCTGCTCCTCCTCCTCCTCCTCCTGCTCCTCCTCCTCCTCCTCTTCCTCCTCCTCCTCCTCCTGCTCCTCCTCCTACTGCTCCTCCTGCTCCTGCTCCTCCTGCTCCTCCTCCTGCTCCTACTGCTCCTCCTGCTCCTCCTCCTGCTCCTCCTCCTCCTCCTGCTCCTCCTGCTCCTCCTCCTCCTCCTCTTCTTCCTCCTCCTGCTCCTGCTCCTGCTCCTCCTGCTCCTGCTCCTCCTCCTCCTCCTGCTCCTCCTCCTCTTCCTCCTCCTCTTCCTCCTCCTCCTGCTCCTGCTCCTCCTCCTACTCCTCCTGCTCCTCCTCCTGCTCCTGCTCCTCCTGCTCCTCCTCCTCCTCCTGCTCCTGCTCCTGCTCCTCCTCTTCCTCCTCCTCCTGCTCCTGCTCCTCCTGCTCCTCCTCCTACTCCTCCTGCTCCTCCTCCTCCTGCTCCTCCTCCTGCTCCTCCTGCTCCTCCTCCTCCTCTTCTTCCTCCTCTTCTTCCTCCTCCTGCTCCTCCTCCTGCTCCTCCTGCTCCTCCTGCTCCTCCTCCTCCTCCTGCTCCTCCTGCTCCTCCTCCTACTCCTCCTGCTCCTCCTCCTCCTGCTCCTCCTCCTGCTCCTCCTCCTCCTCCTCCTGCTCCTCCTCCTCCTCTTCTTCCTCCTCTTCTTCCTCCTCCTGCTCCTCCACCTCCTCCTCCTCTTCCTCCTCCTCCTGCTCCTCCTCCTGCTCCTCCTGCTCCTCCTCCTGCTCCTCCTGCTCCTCCTCCTCCTCCATGTGTGCTTGCATGGAGCTGAGGTGTAGCAGATGTAATGAGACCTATTTTTTTTCCATTTAGTTTAACACTGAAGTTAAGTTGCTAAGCTACGCTAAGCTGCTAATCACGTAGCGATGCTCTTTGAAGGCCTAGATTCTTTCAGAGGATTAAAACTTCTGACCTAAGTTGGTTGTTTATTTTGTTAAAACCATCCAGGGTTTCAGTAAATTGAAGTTTATTGTGATTGATGCATCTGAACACGTGATCAGGGATAATTCCTGTACGATCAGAAAAGGCTTCATGAATCATCAGGGCTGGAAATCCCTCGTAGTCGAGGTTATTAATCACGTATTTTCCTCAGGTAACACGTCTACGGGGCTGTTTGATGAAATGTGCAGCTGACGTACGGCACTGAGGAACTTTTGTTCACTGTGAAATGAGGCATTGGATGAGACTTTGAAATGCAGGGATGTCACTGTGCACGGAGGGAATTATCATGATTCACCAGAACATCCCGACCAGAACGAAATGGAAGCATTTAAATAAACCATCGGTCTGTGATGCTAAAGATGTAGAATTGTTATTCATGGTCCCAGCTGGACAGGGTGTCCCACCGAGTCCAATTAAAACCCTCCATGAAATCATCTACTCCTCATGTGCTGCTATGACACATGAGCCAACAGCTGCTATAGAGCAGATAATGCTTTTTAAATGTGTGGTCGGGTCCGTTTTAACTGGATCCCTGTGTATTTATTGACTACGTGTAGTTTAAGACGGATTAAGGAGCTGGATTCACAAGTTATCCAGCCGATAGGAATCCTCCTGCATCCATCCTCCCCTTCGTTATCTGAGGTCATCAACAAACCAGAAGGTTGGGGGTTCAAGGCCCCGCGTAGACCTCATGAGTTGCTCTCTTGTGTGAAGTGTTTTGACTACCAAGACCGTTCACCATCCAAGGAATCCAGACATTCCTTTCCCTAGCAGCACATCCCGGTTCCTCATGAGGTATCCCAGGACATTCCCCGGACACAGGGCATTTAAAGGTGCTTCATGACGCTGTTAACACAAACAAAATAAAATAAGAGGCCTCATTCTCTTTCAATGCACGTACAACATTCATTCCTTAACAACGCTCTTATTGTGAAACATCTGCAGGAAGCTGTTGTGGGAAACTCCTTAACTTGCATGTGCAGGTTAGCACTTGAAATGAAGCTAAGCTAATCTTAGACCTACCCTGAGGGAGCATTAGGGTGGATCATGGATATGCTGGGGGGCCCAGGAACCAGAAAAGGTTGAGAAGTGAAGCTCTAAGTGGTTCAGTTCTGGAGGAATCAAAGTTCTCACGCCTGAAATTTATCATCAAATTTATTATCAATGAAACCAGAAGAAAACAACATATTGCATCATGCAGCATTTACCACCAGAGCTCTGATTGGTTCATGAAGATGCTGCTGAACCACCCATAATATCTGATGTTTTTGTATTTGTAGTGTTGTTAGTAGCGTCTCTAATACCTTCCCCATTGGCGTAGTACCTTTCTACCAGCTGCTTTTTATTGTACTCTCCTGAATTACTGGTGGAACGTTAAGTATCACCAACAGCAGTGACCTCTGATCTCTTTCTAGCACTGAAACGCTTCTAATCTGTCTTCATCCTAAAGTTCGGAGCTGCTTTAAACCTCAGCATGTTATGAATCTTTTTTTGTGTGTGTGCATATTTAGTCCCAGTAAAGCAAAGTGAAGACATCCTGTCAGTGGCCTAAAACAGGCCATTTATTACCTGTAGTCCCCAGACCTGACGTCCCTGTTGGAGTTGAAAACATGGCTTCCTAGAAGGGAAACTTGTTGAACGCAGCCCGGCAGGTGTTTGTTCTGGAGCATGTGTGATTACAGCTCAGTGAACATCAGCAGAGATTCAGCCTCTTTCTTTCTCAGCTGTTCTTCTTACTGCTGCTGCTGCTGCTGCTGCTGTTTGCGATATTGATTTCAAGCTGCCGCTTTGTGTGGATGTGTTGCAGAGAGTCTTGGGGGTCATAGCATTTTATAGAATCCAAATCCAGGCTTAGCCTTGAATATTTTATCCAAAGCTGCAAAGTTTGTTTACGTGACCTTTTAAGAAGAGGGAAGCGGAGGTGTTGGTGTCCGGTGTTAAATAAGAAGTGTCTGGAGCACGTAGGCAGAAACTTTACTGGTGGCTGAAGCTACAACCTAAAGCTGAGCAGTGTTTCTGGACATGAACCAGCCAGGTGGGACATTTTGTCCAACCTGGAGACACGGATGAGACACTAGCTGAGACAAAATCTGCTACTGAGTTAACATCAGCTTGTTACGGCTGATTTAACTCAACCTAATTACATTTCTGTCTTTTTAAGGGCCACAAATCATGATAGAAGCTGAAACTATTAAAAAATAGTTCTTTCCTAATAAAAAATACTTGGATAAGAGGAAGCTTTGACGCTCCTGAGCTTCGGTTGGTGTCTTGCCAACTTAGATTCACGTCCAAAATGCTTTTTGAAGGCGCAGTTGCTCATTACTGGCTCAGAGTGTCCAAACAATGGGCAGATGGTGCTTCGTTCTTTTCAAACAAAGGAAAACCATCGGAAAATGCAGCGTGCCAAAAGTATTATGAGATTCTAATGGTGTTATTTCACATGAGAATACTGCAGTTTAACATTTGTGCGTTTGCACAGTGTTCTTTTAGTTTTGAGATTCAGTGCAGATTTGTTGGGGAAGACTGAATCATTTTGTCTTTATCTCCAGGTTAATGGAACATGTCTGTCGGGCCTCGTTGGCGTCATGGTGTCTGGCTTCAGGGTCGCGACACAGAGTCAGTGAATTGTGTTTAAAAAAAGCCCCGTTCAGACTCGGTTATTGGTGGGATTCAATTAGAAGTGGCCTCCTTAACATACAGGTCTAAACACAGCAGGGACACACGTGACTGATCTGATCTCAGGATGTATATGAAGGTGTATTTGTAGTGTGGACACACAGTGTGGTTGTAGGACCGTCCAGTTACACAGTTAGACATATAACTGGATCGGATCAGTGTCGGGCTCCAGCCAAGCCTGATATTTTGTAGTTATTTATTTTAACTCTGCCATGAACCAAAACCACGTCCCTGTAGTGTCGAAACTTCTGCTTCCTCTTCTGCTTTAGCAGTGGTTTGCCAGAAATACCAGAAGAGGAAGTCCTGTGACTAAACACGTCTGCTGTCTGAAAGAAAAGGAACTTTACTCTTGAAAGCGAAGTCAGCAGAACATTTAGTTTATTTAAGATCACATCTGCCAATAATCAATACTAAAGTCTTAGTCTCAGATCAGGAGGCATAAAGACTTGATCAGGACAATCCTACTTCATCGTCCTGTTCAGCCTCTTTAATTAAAGTCTTTACCTCCTTTGAATATGTATGAGCTGTTTGAATGAAGTTCCCCTCGTTGGCCACAACCAGGAAAGGAGCATTAATGCGTCACATTTAGCTTTAAACTCCTTAACACGACCATTCGTTACCTCTGATGAGCATCTGCAGATCCAACACTCTTTACTACTTAAGAAGTTTAAACTCTGGTTTGCATTTTGTTTTCCCACCAGTGACTGTAATAAACACCTGAAATCATTTCAGACAAATAGTTGGAATCTCGAGGGGATTAATTAGTGGGATGAGGACGGAGAGAAGCTTCACTCTGCTGCAGCAAACACGGGAGTAGTTTGGTCTGTTTGCATGCGAATCCTGTTCACTGCAGCTCTTAGTGTGACTACTTCAGACCACATCATTTCAGCCCAAACACTGTCTCCTCAGTTTTGGTTTCTTTCATCTGATAGTTTGGATTTTTCTACATTTTAAGTAGCGGATCAATCCTTTGTTATACGGCTGAAAAAGAGATAGATACATATTCAGCATTCCCGCAGAATCCACCAGGTTTAAACATGGACATGAATGGAAACACGGCAAAATTCAACCTCTGTGACCAGTTATCGTAGCCCTGATCCAGCTTTAGGAGCCTCGTGCTGATGTTCTTACTGAGGATCCAGTAACGTATCTCCACGTTTGTGGAGATTTGGTTCACGTCCGTCTGAATGTCTAGTTGTGCAGAGCTGTGTGCAGAGTGTAGTTTATATGTGATACTGTAGAGTGGATGAACATCCCAAAAACACGAAGATGAAGCGAGGTATGGATGCACTTATGCACCATCTGAACATCGGTATCGGCCGATATTCATTAATTACCATCGGCCGTCAGCGAAAAAAAGATGACGTGACAGATGCCATTGACACGACGTGTGGTACAAGCTTCTGAAGAATTTATAAAAAGTTACATTTAAGAGAAGAACTTTGTGTGAATTAAGGCTGTAATAAATGTCCACCTGACATTAAATGTTGGTTTTGTTTGTTTTGTTACTATTATCCAAGTCTGATGGTTCCTGGTGGGTTCCTGGTAAAAAACCCTGCAAGTCCAGAGGTATTGTCACTGAGTTAAAGGTGTTAAATAACATTTATGAACCAATAGTCTTGTCCTGGATATATTCCTGTTCAGTCAACGAGTGTAACATCTCATGTGTGAAGTATTTCTCATAGTTCACTGTAGCTGTGAGTGGAGGTAATGAGACACGAGGCCTTTATCCTCCACTAATACCTGCAGCGTCGCAGTGGCAGCTTCCAGACAAACACCGGAGTCAGGTTCAGGTTCAGGGCTCAGGGAGGTTCCCTATTAAACTCCAGACACACGAAGAATCTTCTGGATGGAGGAGTGTTGCTGTTTGAATGACACATGAATGGAAGATGTTCTCTTTAGAGCTGGAGCTGCTGAGCAGAAAGTGCTGCCTCATGCAGGGAGATAGAGACGAATCCTCTCAGAGCTGACAGATACACAAACAGTCAAAGGCAGAGAACAGCAGCACAACAGTGGAGAGCGAAGAAATACAGAAAGAAAGAACATGAAAGCTGAGACCTAAAGAGCTCTGAACATTTTCACCCCGGAAATTTACAGCTGGGAACAAATATGAAGATTTTTCTTAAATAATATGTCACTTTTGAGTTGAGTTGGTGTTTTTGCAGTTACCTCCTCTCCATATAACTGTGTCTGTACCCTGCAGCTACAAATACGCAGTCTATAAACTGGCATTAATGAATTATAATAAATAATAATAAATCAAGAAACTCTCCAAGCCCCTGTTTGAGCTTTGTGTATTTTTTGTGCCGTGTGCATTAGAGCTTGGATGAGGTTGGATATTATCTGCAGCAGAGTATCTGACTGAGCTCATGTCAGCACTCACTGTATCGACTGTTTGGAGAAACCATTAAACCAACAGCTAGCGTCATTATCTGAGGTGTCATTAACTGTGAAGTCAGGTGATCAACCACCTTGTGTTTCCTCTGAGACAAAGCGTCAGCATCTTGCTCTTAAAGTTGTGTTGTGTTGTGTTGTGTTGTGTTGTGTTGTGTCTCTGCTCTGCCGGCCTTCTAGCCTCTGTTTCCTCCGAGCCGATATCAGCTCACATGATGACGGCTGCCAGACGGGAAGAGCTGAACTCTGCCCGAGGTGTCCACATTGTGTCTGAAGCAAAGAAAACACAACAGAAGATAGAATCAGCTGCTTTTCTTTCACTCTCTTTCACTCCGGGCTTCCTCTGTTTTGCAGCCTCCTTTGTCTTCCAGTCGTCTGTTGTTTTCTACCTGGCGTCTGTCTGCAATCAGCAGATCGTCCTTTTCCTAAAAGAGGCTGTAAAGAGGCAGCGTCAGCTTCCTGCTCAGGTCTGAAACGCTCAGAAAACACAAAGCAGCCGTTTGAGCCACAGCCCTTCAAACATTTTTCATCAGTTTGAGGGAAATGGATTTAAACTGAGATAAACCCTGACTAATGACAACTCAGCCGTCTGCTTGGCTTTAACAGCTTCTTCTCCGATGATGCAGGGCTCTGAAATCTCATTTATTTCTTGTAAAGTAGACACTGAGAATTATGATAAAAAATAGTCGCACACTTTCAAGAAAGAGAAAATAGTGTGTTTGTGGAAGCTGTTTGGGTGTGAAGGACAGATATTAACAGAACCGAGGCTGCGTGAAGACACTGGGACCTTGGGATCGGTATCGGTATCGGTATCGGAATCAACAAGGTCCTGATTAGATCTATTTAGAGGCATTTCAGTTTTGAAAGTAATGGTTTCATGTTGGCGTCCTTCTCCTCGGCAACACACTCCAGTTCTTTCTGGGGGATCCCTCGGCGTCCCTGGGCCAGACAAGATATATATATATATATATAATCCCTCCAGGGCTTTGTATCTGGGTGTATCCGGTGTTTCTTCCAGTACCCAGTAAAGCCTCCTATGGGACTGGGCCCAGGAGGCGTCCTCACCATCCTCCTGAACCCCCTCCAATGAAGGGAGGTGAACCTTGACTAAGCCAGGCAACAATAAACAGATGGATGGGTTTAAGAGAATAATTGTAAGAGAATCTTTTACCTCTAGCTCACACAAACGTCTGTCGTCCTACTTTTTAAATCTGAGACGCTGCCACGCATCAATGAATGTTGAGACCTGAGGAGGATTTTAGAAGTGAGGAAGCAGAAAGGGCACAACCCCAACCCCAACTCCAACTCCAACCCTAACCCAACTCCAACCCCACCCTAACCCAACCCCAACCCTAACCCCAACCCAACCCAACCCTAACCCTAACCCCAACCCTAACCCTAACCCAACCCTAACCCCAACCCAACCCTAACCCCCAACCCTAACCCTAACCCCAACCCAACCCTAACCCCAACCCAACCCCAACCCCAACCCAACCCAACCCCAACCCAACCCAACCCCAACCCCAACTCCAACCCCAACCCCAACTCCAACCCTAACCCCAACCCCAACCCCAACCCCAACCCCAACCCCAACTCCAACCCTAACCCCAACCCTAACCCAACTCCAACCCTAACCCTAACCCCAACTCCAACCCTAACCCTAACCCTAACCCCAACCCAACCCTAACCCCAACCCAACCCTAACCCAACCCCAACCCAACCCTAACCCCAACCCTAACCCCAACCCCCAACCCAACCCAAACCCAACCCCAACCACCAACCACCCAACCACCACCTAACCCTAACCCCAACCCAAACCCCAACCCCAACCCAAACTCCAACCCTAACCCAACTCCAACCCCACTTAACTCTATCTAACCTTAACCCTATCTAACCCTAATATTAACCCTATCTAATATTAACCCTGTCTAATATTAACCCTATTGTCTATAGCTGCAGAACAACAAACAGACAATGATTAATAGCACTTGACTAATCAGCTCTGCTTTTTTAATGACAACGTGTCATAACGTTCCTCCACCGAGCTCAACGTAAAACTAATTGGAAGATGCCAGAGTTTCTTCAGAGCGGAGACAGATTATTTACCTCCACATGAAGGAGCGTTATTTTAAATACAAAGAAAGAAGCAAACAAGTCAGGATCTTTACTGGTTATACGTGGGCTCTGTTTTCTTAATCTCTATCCAAACACCAAAGACGTGTTAATCCGCTGCTGAAAATAGACCCAATAAATTCACCATGACCTCCTCTCAGCTGAGCTTTAGTCTTAAAAACTAAAGAAAATGTCCTCATATGTGCACACAGGGTCTCAGGTAGATATACTACTATATATTATGATATATGACTATACTATATATCACTGTATGCTACTATACGTTACTATAGTATCTCACTCACTAAAGTGAGTTCGCCTCATGTCTTTATGGACCAGTTAGTGTTTTATAATCAGACTGGAAATCAATTTTCATTTTAAGATTCTTGTTGAGCGAGAGACAAATTAACCTCACACTGAGTCCCATCGAGTTCAAAGTGAGTGAAATGAAGCTTTATTACATGTGTAGAACAAAGGCTTCTCCCCGTACGATGGCCTCAAAGTGAATAAATAACAAATAAGCTGGTGAGAGAGCTGCTCTGATCCGGTAAAACCAGCTGATGATCTGAATAGATCACATTTAAACATGAAATGCTGCAGCGCTGCAGTGATGCAGGACTCACAGATCTGCTCATTTTAATTCACGAGGCGTCCGCAGCCTTTTCTGTGGACATTCATCTGAACTAATGGAACATTTCCATCTGTTTACTTTTTGTTTATCTCCTAATTATATCCTCCATCGCAGACCTCAAATGAAATGAAATTAGGATTCCAGGCCGCACGTCCTCCAACTTTTACTTTCTTTCACTTCTTCTCTGAGCTTGTTTTTTATTTTTCCGCATCAGCGACTCGAGACATTTATATTTTATTCATCAGTCTGTTCATTTGTTGTGTTTTCGTTTGGTCTTTGCATGGAGCCGACAGCCGACGAATTAACTTCTAATATTCTGTGAATAACGTGTCTTCAGTTGCATTTTCTTTGCCATTATTCTGGACATTTATGTAAAGTACCTGTTATCTGACATATTAAAATCAGACAGAATGTTTTATTCAATCACCACGTAAAATAAAATGGAGCGTTTGTGTTGTTTTAAATCAAAGTTTTATTTGTTTTTGTATTTGCAGGCTTCCTCTAAACCAGAGGGTTCAAACTCCTTTTAGTTCAGAGGGACTAGAGCAGTAACACAATGATTAGATTAACTCTAAATGTTTCCTTTGATTTCATTAAAATAAGAACGTTATGAAAAGTGTTTACATTTAATAAAGAAGTGTCACTGCAGTTATGTCCACATCTCTCACTGAAACCTTGGAATAGCCGATACTTTTATTGGAAAAAGTGCAGTTAATGTCTTATATATTATTTTTGCACTTTGTAAATTCATCCCACCACGGACCAGATCAGACCCTCTGGGCGGCTGCTTTCGGTTCGCGGGCCATATGTTTGACACCTAAGGCCTCCGTCACTTCCTGGATGGATGTTGTTGCTAAGCGATAGTGATCTCTGAGTGGAACTGAATTTGTTTGAGCTCTGGATCAGATCCTCAGACTCGGATCTGGAAAAGGATTTGATTGGTCGACGTCCTGGTCCCTCGGCTGAGCCAAGGAAACTTTAAGACGCTGTCCTCACAGTTTGTTTAACCATGAAACGTCTTAAGATTCTAGGACTGGGTTTAAAAAAAAATGGATTTGTAATTCAAATTGATCTCCAGTATAAAGATCCAACATCGATTGATAAAATATACACAGTTTCCTGCATCTTCTCATTATAGATGTGACAGAGAAGAGACATAAAAGACGGGAAACTAGAAACTCCATTGAGGAGAAAGTAGTGATACCCGTCCCTGGCTGATGGAAGGAGCTCTTTAAAAGCTCTAAAAGTGGATTTTATTGTCCAGGTAAAAGATCTTTTCACTACTCAGGTCCCTAAACCAGAAGCTGGATGTGTTCCCTAGAAGGACGTCCCCAAGCGTCTCTTTTCGTGCAGCTTTAGGTTGTCCAGAATCCGGAGGTCTTTGTGCAACCAGAAACCAAAGAGAGTAATTCCACCGGGTTGATTTGATGCTGCTGTTAACAGGCGTCAGCAGAGGAGCCTTAAATAGAGCCTGACCTTTCCCACAGCGACCGGTCACTCAGAGACGTCGCTCCATGTGTCTCCTGGCTTCTTTACTCACACAAACAATCTGGGCTGAAAAGTTTGGAAACCAGAAAGTGTCCGTGTCAGCAAACTGGTCTCCTGCTGCTGTAATCGGTTTCTGGTCACTTCTCTGGAGTCAGACGTTTTAATCAGACCAGGGGCTGAAGCAGGAAGTGAAATGACTGAGTCTTTTTATTCACAGGTAATAAAGGATCCACCAATAAAGGAAATGTGTTTCCCATTTGGATCGACTGGAGGCTCTGAGCCCGAGCAGACAGCAGTTTAATTTGTCCACGGTTGTAATGAAAGAAGTGGACAGAACACAACATTTACTGTGTTTCTGTTTCCCCTAGAAATACACAAAACCTAAATACCTCAATAAGAAACTGGTGATGGAAACACCTACATTTCTAAAAAATAAAAAACAAACTGTAAATGAAAACCTGTGATGGAGACACAGCTACTGAGACCCATTTATTTAAAGGATGTTTTATTAAATCTAAACCTAATCTCCTTGTTCTTCTTTGAACTAAAACCAACAGAAAAAGTCAGGAGTTTTCGTTACTTATAGGTCATTATTCTGTTGTGTTACTGGTCCGGACCCTTGACATTAAATTGGACTGAATGTGGATCCTGAACTGAAATGATGAGTCTGTATCAGCTGATCCCATTAGTCGTTGATTCAAAGTTAAGATTAGTTCAGCTTCTCTGGTTCTGGGAATTATTGAGCCTTCCTTCAACTAAAATACTTCTCTGGTTTCTTCTTGTGTCTATATTCCTTGTTTCTGGTTTTATTTTCTTTTAAACCTGTATCTTTTCTTTGGATCTTTCACCTCAGACACTTTAGCACTGACCCACCTCCACCCATTTGAACTTTCTCACTGATGAAGCGTTTCATTAAAATAAGCCAGACTTTAGACATGGGAGAGTGTGCAGCTCCAGTTTCTTTAGTTTTACCTTCTTATTGATGGCGTCATTTACAATAAGAGGCTTTGAACTGTGGATGGAACATGCAGCTAATATTAAGGTGCAGCCTCCTCCTCCTGCTGCAGAAGCTCCACCTGAAAACCTAGAGGTCGTCTGGCTGCAAGAAAATAAATCAATCCTGGCTGAACTTTAGAGCAGAACCTCAGAACCGTCCAGGTATCGATGAGCCCGTTGGTGCCATCAGAAAACTCACCAGACTGAATGTCTGGGTTTATACTTGTATTTAAATGCGTCTCTACAGATCTAGTTCACGTATCTGGTTAAAGAGTTTAATCAAGAATAAAAATCTTGTCAGGATTCGTCTGTGTTAATTTTCCACGGCCAAAGGAACCAGGTGGTTAATGCTTTCTAGGAGTATTGTTCTTTGTTTTTAGCTTTGAACTCTGAGCTCTTTGTTAGCACTTAGGTTTAGTTGGTTAGACTTAGAGACTTTACAGACATCTCGTCTGGTGCTTCTATAATCAAAGACTAAAACTGTCTTTGGAGGAAGCAGTCGCTGCTAAATGTGAATGTTCACCTTTGTGTGTCAGATGAAGCTTGAACATAAGAGGATTTTTAAAGCCAACCTCTTCACCAGTTAATGAGCAAACCTTTCACGTGTTTTCATCTTTTATCTTCATCCTTTTTGCAGAGACGGTGGAGACGTCGCCTCCGACTGCAGCTCAGATCAGATACGGTGAGAGATCCAGTCTTACGCACACAAATCCTCTTTACCTTGGAAGAAAACTGCAGTTTGTTCCAGATTTAAAGCTGCTCGGTCTCTAATACATGAACACCGGCCTCATTGTAGGGCTGCAATTCATTCACGTCGTGAAGGAAACATCAGAGTGAAAATCTGCATGCGCCGATTAATAATCAAGAGTCTAGAATGATGAGTGCATGTGTGTTTTCGTTGTGGAGGCTGTGGTTTATAGTCAGGTGGCTACGCTAAATAACACAACCCCTAAATTCAGTCACCAGCTTTCTGCCTCTGGTTCTACATCAGCATTAGAACCAGTCATGAAGGAGGATTCAGATTGGAATAGTCTGGTGTACCTAATAAACTGGCCAGTGAGTGTGTAACATGTACAATAAAGTTAATTAGCTGGAGTTTGTTCCATCGATGAGACTTTAAATCTAAATGTCACATCATTGATTACATCTCTTTCTGTTTGTTCTGCAGTTTTGTTCCATAACGCCCTCCCCTTCGTTGGATTTGGTTTTCTGGATAACGCCATCATGATCGCAGCGGTGAGTGGATCTATTTGAATCTGGTTTTGTCAGAAGGATAAATGACGTCTTTTCCTGGATGAACATGGGTTTTTCTGTTCTCCAGGGAACTCAGATCGAACTGTCCATCGGAGTCACTCTGGGCATCTCCACCATGGCTGGTGAGGAATGACTTGATTTGTTGGCTGCCTCTTAAGCCTCGTCCACGTCTATAGTGAGGACCCGGCCGCCCTCCGCTTTATTTACCATCTCAAACCTTTCAGGATGAAACAAACTGAACCTAGAAACAATGCTGGGATGTGCACAGAGCCAGGGTGTTTCAGACGGTGTTTCCTTCAGGTGAACGTTTGGAGAACGTTTGCATCATAAGTCAAATGTATCAGTGTCTCTGTTGGACACTGGCTGGAAATTTACATCAGTTAAACTTCATGGATCAACTAAATTATTAAATTATTGCCTTAAAAATGTGAGTAAACTCAACCTGAAGAAAACCGTCATTTACTAAGAGCTCAAGTTAAAATCAGATCAAAACCGATCTTAACTTAGAAATATAGAAAGTCGCCAATAACAATAATATAATTAGTTGTATGAGAACACTAATGTTTTCATTTCTCATCGTGGCGACTGATGTAAGTTTTAAAGTTTAACTTCAGGCAGATTCATCTTCATATTTTCTTCATTCCAGAACGAAACATTTATTTACAGACACTTTGGTTTTTACTCCTGGTTGAGAAACAGCTTCTGAATCCACCGTCCACTACGTTTACGGTGCCGATATTTTAGCTGACGTTCTAACACTCTCTGTGGAGCCTTGTTTTAAAGGTATCGATATTTTACAGTAATAATAATTAAAAAATGAGAAAATGGAGGCGGACTCTGTATTTCCCAGTATTTATATCCCATCATCATCATCATCATCCTCCTCCTCCATCACTTTCTTCTACTGAACTTGTTAAATTGAGTTCAGTATCAAAAACTAGTTAAAGAGAAGAAACACGTCTCTATATATGTTGATATATTCTTAAACTCCCAAAGTCAGAGGACTCAGAGGAGAATGATTCCCACTGGATGCTCTCAGCTGAGTCTGGAAACACTGGAACCAACTGGACTGTCCTCCAACCAATCACAGCTCATCCAAACGATCTGATTGGTTCAGTCCATAACCCAGAGACTTGGAGCTAAACCTGATCCCAGAGTTCATACCCTCTGGTCCCAGCGGGAGGCGTTTTACATCACTTTACTCAGGCTGAGACTTTTACTAAATGCTCCAGCAGAAAGCTCCTCATTGTTCCTGTATCCAGACGCTGGATCAGATTAAAGCAGTGACGTCCTGGAACCAGACCTGGAACCAGACCTGGAACCAGACCTGGAACCAGACCTGGACCGTCCTCATGTTGTTTCCTCTGAGCGGCGCCGCCGTCCCCAGACTTCACCTGGAAGACGTTTTTATTACTGCAGCTATAACAGGATCCTGTTCTCTGTTTAGGTCTTTATCACCCACCCCTCCGTCTCTCTCTCTCTCTTCACTACTAGATTATGCTGTTTCCATGGTTACTAGGCTCCAGTTTCCTCAGCCAAGTGTAAATCAGAGGCAGAACCCGGCTTTAGATCAATAGCTCTGCTCCGCCGCCGCGTA